>NW_011503647.1:2024-2513 GCF_000495115.2 Populus euphratica
TATGTACAAACAAGGAAGTAATGTTTATGGTAGTTTTTGTAAACATCATTAATGTGTTTAATATGAGATGAATTGTATGATGCTGTTTGAATATGGTTTAAAAATTTAATGGTTTTTAATTGGTGAAGTCTATGACTAGAGATGGAGATTTATTCATATGAATACTTAATCTAGTATTTTAAATTTATTATAAGTTTTTATATTTAAATAATTTTTTTTAAAAAAGAATTTATAGGTATTTAAATAGAGATCACCTATCTTGAAAGGTGAAAGAATTGTTAACAACTTACCGATGAAAAATATTTTCAATTAAAATTGATGTATATTTAGAATAATTTTGAAAATTTTCTAGTTAATTTTTGATATTTAAATACTAGAATATTAATCATTAACTTTCATGAATTAAAATTTAATGAGTTATTAAAATATTGATTAAATTTTTAAATATTTAATAAATTGGTTATTAAATTCAAAATGCATATATATATA
>NW_011503647.1:2523-9262 GCF_000495115.2 Populus euphratica
TGCATATATATATATATATATATATATATATATATATATATTTGCATGAAAATACTAAAGCACTATGTATTTTATTTTAAACAAGATATGATTTTATTTTTATTTTTGAGAGACTTGACCGCATGCAAATTAAAATAAAAATTATATTTTTTTTAAAGAATTTTATTTTAAATATTTTTGTGAAAGGAAACTAATTTATTTAATATTAAAAAAGCACCTCAATTATATATCATAGTTTCAAATGCTAAAAACAAGAAGGTGAGAAACTTAAAATTCATTGCAAGAATGATTTTTCAAAAAAAAAAAAAAAAAACTTTGAAGATTTATTAAAATTAGACTAAAATAGTATTTGACAAAAACAATAAAAAAGCAGAAATATAAGGCTTCCAAAATTCCATTGGACACATTTGCAAAAACAAGCCTTAAAAATGCAATATTGCAACAAGGTAATGATCAGTGCCATGCCTTAAATGCGTAGAGGTTCAAAGGAAAATAAAGCATGAAGCCATGTTCTTCCACTCCCTCGAACAAGTGCAGAAACGCCCACTACGAGGAAACATTATAAGGATCGATCAAGTATTTACTGTTCCAGTGGCAAGGCTTTACAAAACCAAAGCATAAAGGGAAGTTTGCTGCCCTCTAGACTCAAACCTAACTGGGTAATAAAACTGGCTCTCATTTCTCCAGCAAGTAAAAGAAACCATCCCTTCCAAAACACCTCTATCATTTTGAAATAAGGAAATGTTGTCTATCATCACAAAGAAAAAAACCCTACCTGTGCACCACTGTCCTTTTATCAAACGAAGAGCTAGCATGGGGTACAACAGCAACAATTTTAAACTAATGCGACACAAGATTCATTGGGAAATGCAAGCTCCATAATTTCAAAACCAAAACGTCATAATTTTTGTTGACTGACAACCGTTAATGACAAGGAAACCTTTTACCTGCAGTGATTATGAAAAGGTGAGGAGCCTAGGTGCAGCTGCTGGGCTGTCACTGATGCGGAGGAGGTGTGTTAAATGTAATTTGTAATTCTCAATGTCTTTTATCGTTAGCTTTTATGGCTCTTGTTTTCTTGGTTTTTCCTAGATTGTAAAAGTCCAAGTGTTCCTAGATTTTATTAATTCAGCTTTTGTTATATAAGTCATCTCTCCTTTGTTTATGGAAGTAAGAAAGCAGAACATAAGTATAATAAAATCGTCCCTGGTATTGAGCTGCAGCTCTACCAATTATCAGTTTCAATCTTCTTATCTGTTTCTGCTATTTGTTTTCCAATAGATTTGACATCAGAGCAAGGTTTCTTCTATATGGCTTCTTCTTCTAGTATTTCTACTTTCTCTTATAGAGTTAAGCAGATTCTCATCTTCGATGGAGAGCAGTACGAATACTAAAGTTCTCAGATGAAGACTATCTTCATTTCACTTGTGGACATTAGTTGATGAGGGGTTTGCATAACCATCCCAGACAAGATCTTCTACATTCTGGTAAGAAGATAATGCAAAGAAATACAAGTATAATATGTAAAGAAATGCAATTTCCGTAAGAATTATTCATCAAGGAGTAAGCAAATCAATTTATTCTAGGATTTTCTCTATTAGAAAGGCAAGAGAAGCATGCGAGATATTTAGAAATAAATTCCAGAGCTCTCAGGCTACAGAATCTATGAAGAGAATTTGAAAATCTTACAATGAGGGATAGTAAGTTGGTTAAAGATTTCTCTTCTAGAACAATTAAAATCATCAATCAAATCAAAAGGTGTGGAAACAATGTTTTTGATAAAAAAGTTACAGAGAAGATACTACGAAGTTTACCATAAAAAATTGAATATATAATTGTTATTGAAGAAACAAGAGATTTGTCAAGACTTTCAATCCATGAATTAATGAGATCTCTTAAATTGCATGAACAAAGAGTAAACCAGTATAGCAAGCACCAAATGAAGCAGGTTTTTTATATTAAAGCTAGTTTTTTAACAGAAGAGGAACAAGTTTTCATTAAGATCAGAAAGGGGGAAGATCTTTTTTTCAAAAAAGACACATATAGAACAACAAGTGAAAGTCGGAATCGCAACAGAGGTAGAGGTAGAAGCAGAGGAAGAAGAAGAGCGAATTTTCAACCAAGAGTAGACAACAATTCATATTGCTCTATCTGCAAGAGGACTAGTCATGGAACTCGAGATTGTCTCTTCGAGTGTACCATGGAAAATTCCACTCATTCTGACAAAAATTATTAGCACAAAGATAAGATAGATGGTAGTGGAGAGAACAATATAACAATTTTTTCAAAGAAAAAAAGATCAGTTGTTTTATTGTATGAATGCAGAACATAAAGAAAAAGAAATCTAGTATCTTGATAGTGGTTATAGTCATCATATAATTGGTGATCGCTCAAAATTTGAAACTCTTGATGAAGAGTTTTCTTCTTATGTTGAACTTGGTGACAACAAAGGGTGCAAATCAAAGGATGATGTGATGTTGCAATCCACTCAAATGAAGGTAATTAAAAATGCATTTATGATGTGTTTTACTTTTTTAGCATTGATCAGAATTTGTTAAGTATGGAAAAAATGATGAGAAGAGGTTATAAACTAGTTTTTGACTATGCAAAATGTGAGATCTATAATAAGAAAACAAATAAGAGAATAGCTATAGTCAAGATGAGTTCTAATAATATCTTTCCTTTTAACATGAAATCCCTTTATAATGTTACTACGAGAAGTAAGCATTTTGATGATTCTCAACTTTGGTATTTAAGATATGAGCATCTGAATTACAATAGCTTGTAGCTATTAAAGAAGAAGAATTCAGTTTTGGTCTGCCTTCAATCCAGAACCAAGTTGAGATTTATGAAAGATATATGTATGGAAAAATACATCGTTTTCCCTTTTTAAAGACTGCTTGGAGAGCAAAAGCACCACTGGAATTAGTTCATGTAGTCATTTGTGGTCCTACTCAAACTTTATTTATGAGTAACAAGAGATATTCTTTACTTTTTGTTGATGATTACTCAAGAATGATTAGGATTTATTTTCTAGATAAAAATTAGAAGCCTTCTTTTTTTTCCCTATAATTTAAAGCTCTTGTAGAAAAGCAAAATGGGTGCTGAATGAAGAACCTAAAATAGATCATGGAGAAAAGTTCACTTACAAGCCTTTTCTTGATTATTGTAAAGAGCATGGCATTCAAAGGCAACTTACAGTCCGATATACTCCTCAGCGGAATAGAGTTGTAGAGAGAGAATAAAACTATTGAAGAAATGGCAAGAAACATGTCAAGGGAAATGACTTCTTAATAAATTTTAGGTAGAAGCTGTCGACATTACATCCTATATTCTCAATAGATCTCCAACAAAGGCAGTCAGAAATCAAACTACATTTGAAGCATGGTATAAACAAAAAGCTGATGTTAGTCATCTTAAAATATTTGATAGTATTATTTATGCTCTTATTCCTTCCCAAAACAGAGACAAGTTTGATGAGAAAAGGGGGAAACTTATCTTCATTGGCTATAGTGATGAATCAAAAGGCTTTTAACTTTTCAATCCTAAAAAGGATTAGCTACTTTTGTCCAAAGATGTTATTTTTTGATGAATCTGCTATTTGGAAATGGGAAGATTTAGTCAATCTTGAATCAACATTACTAAAGTTATTTCAAGCTTCAAAACATCATGATGTTTCTAATTATCAAGTGAGAACTAGTTTAATTTTGTAGTTTGAAGGAAGCTCATCAAGTTCTACTAGTGAATCAGTCTCATAATCTCCTCCAAGGAGAATTCATTCATTAACTGACATTTACAATTCATGTCACGTTGTCTTCTATTTAGGAGAACCTTAGAATTTTAAAGAAGTAATAAGAAAAGAAGAATGAAGAAAAGCTATAAATAAGGAGATGATAAGTATAAAAAAGAATCAAATGTGGAAGTTAGTTGATATTTCAAAAGAAAAGAAGGTAGTGGGATTAAAATGAGTGTTCAAGATCAAATACAATAAAGATGGCAGCATTCAGAAGCATAAGGTTAGAATTGTTGCCAAAGGCTACTCTCTGCAGCCTGAAGTTGATTTTTCAAAACCTTTGCACTTGTTGCAGGAATGAAAACTATCAAAATCTTGCCTCATCTACACAACTTCAATTGTATATTTTTCAACTTAATGTTAAGTCAGCATTTCTTAATGGTGAATTGTAAGAAGAAGTCTATATCCAGTAGCCTCTAGGATATGAATTAAAAGGAGAAGAAGATAAAGTTTATAGACTTTATAAAACCCTTTATAGATTAAAATAAGCTTTAAAAATATGGAACCATAAAATTAATCTCTATTTTCATCATAATGGATTTGAAAGAAGTCAATCCGAACCATCACTTTATATAAAGAAGAAGGGAGAAGATTTTCTAATGGTTTGTCTTTATGTTAATGATCTGATTTATATAGGAACAAGTAAAGATATGATTGCAGATTTAAAGGCTACTAAGATTAAAGAATTTAAAATGACAAATCTTGGGTAGATGAGATTTTTGCTTGGCATTTAAGTGAAGCAATCTTTAGGAAAAATCTTTATTTGACAAGAAAAGTATGTTATAGATCTCTTAAAAAAGTTCAATATGTCAGAGTGTAAGCTAGTAACATCTCCAATGATAATAGATAAGAAATTACAACAGAATGATAGTGCGGCTAAGATAAATTCAAAGCATTTTAAAAGCCTTGTTGGATCCTTAATCTACCTCACAAATTCAAAACTTAGTATACTCTTTTCTGTTATCATTATCTCTAGATTTATAAAGAATCCTAGCAAACTTCATTTTGCAGCAAGGAATCAAGAGTCATGGACTCTTGTATAAAAAACAATATGAAAAATAGTTTGATTGTCTATACTAACAGTGATTGGGCAAGAAGCTATAATGATAGAAAAAGTCATCTGGTTACGTGTTTTGCTTTGGCACAAATACAATTTGTTAGTGTTCAAGGAAGCAAAGCTCTATAGCTTTATCTTTTGCAAAGACAAAATATATTACAGTAAATAAAGTTGTTTGTCAATTAGTGTGGATGAGAAGAATCCTTTTGATTTGCAGCAAAATATCATTTATCCTACCATGCACTATATTATGTGATAATGTGTCGGTAATTACAATGATCAAGAATTCAATTTTTCATGCATGATCAAAAGATATAGAGTTATGACATCATTATGTTAGAGACATGGTAAACAAGAAGAAAACATAACTGGAGTTTATTAACATAAATCATCAACCTACAAATGTTCTTAATAACTTAATAAAGTTGTTCCAATTAAAAAGTTTCAATAATTTGAGTTTTTGAAGATTACAAATTAAAAGGAAATATTAAATGTAATTTGTAATTCTTAATATCTTTTATAATTAGCTTTTATGGCTCTTGTTCTCTTGGTTTTTTCTAGATTATAGAAGCTTAAGTGTTACTAGATTTTATTAATTCAACTCTTGTTATATAGGTCCTCTTCCTGTCTATGAAAGTAAAACAAAAATATAGTAAAATCATCTTTGGTGAGCTGCAGCTCTACCATTTTTCAGTTTCAATCTTCATCTTCTTTGTTTCTGCTATTTGTTTCCAACAAGGTGCTGGTGTTGATGTTGTTGGATCTGCTGTTGGCAGGGGTTGTTGTGATATTGAGGAGCTGGTGACTGAAGCTAATGGAGGTTGTTTCGGACTGAGAAGATGAAGAAGTTTTTACAGTTGCTACTGGACAAAGAAGAGATGTAACCATCTGTTAGTGATGGAAATTTCTACTAGACTGAAATTGACCCCATGCTGGCAATGAGAGCTTCTGCTTGACTAAAGCTAATTCTTTGCTTAGCAATGGTGTGATTCTGCTGAAGATGGAGAGAAGGTAACATCGCTAGAAGAAGTGTTGGGTTATTGCCATTAATTGGTGACACTTTTGCAGCCTGCCCTAAGGAGTAAGATTGTCATTGTTAAAAGACTACAATGGCGGTTGCACCAACCATTGATAAAATGGTGTAACCCATGTGTTGCCACCATTAATGCCATGATTTATGGCCTCTTATCTGCCATGGATTGCCTATAAATACAGACATTATTTGAGAGCAAAATGAGAGAGATAGTGTAGCCAAAGATGTGAGAAATATAGGAGAGATTGAGTTGCTAAGGGTAGTGACACGACTAAAAGATTGATGTCTTCTCCCAAGTGCAGGAGTGTCGAAGTAATAAATAACCCGGCAAGACCGGGGTCGAACCACAGGGAGGTTATTTGTACAAATTATAAATAACAATAATACAACAACAATAACAATAACAATAACAACAACAACAATAATGATAACAACAACAACAACAACAACAACAACAACAACAACAACAATAATAATAATAATAATAATAATAATAATAATACTAGTAGTAGTAGTAGTAGTAATAATAATAATAATAATAATAATAAAGAAAGAGAAGAAGAAGAAGATGATGATAACTTGGAGATGAAAAATTAATGTAAGGATTAAACAATAATTGACATGACGAAAAGATTGATGTCTTCTCCCAAGTGCAGGAGTGTCGAAGTAATAAATAACCCGGCAAGACCGGGGTCGAACCACAGGGAGGTTAATTGTACAAATTATAAACAACAATTATAAACAACAATTATAAACAACAACAATTGTAATAACAACAACAACAACAATAATAGTAGCAATAATAATACTAATAATAGTAGTAGTAGTAGTAGTAGTAGTAGTAGTAGTAATAATA
>NW_011500274.1:0-8409 GCF_000495115.2 Populus euphratica
CTTATTTCTTTTCTCCACTTTACTTGTAACGAAATTAAGATAAGATTTTTTTTTCTTTTTTTTATAGTATTTTTATTCATTATTTTTTTTTGTTATTTCTTATTTTTTAATTTCTATTCTTAATAATTGTATGAATGTTGTTATAGGAATTGTTTTCATATGAGAACAATTTTGTTGACTTTTAGTTGTATTTGTTTTTTAATTTTGCTATTCAATTTCTATTAAATGTATATAATTAATTTTAATTATTATTAGTTAATTTTATTGTTCAATTTCAATTAAATGAATTTATTTGTTGTTGGATAATGGGTTCTAGAATAGGTTTTCTAGGTTAGGTGGAAATTATTTTTAGTTGATTTATTTATTTGTTGCTATTTTTTTATTTTTTGTGTTATTTATTTGTTGCAAATTTGTTTGAGTTGATTTTTTTCTCCAAGCAACTTAGTTCTTAAGGATTATTGAGTGTTGATTTATATTGTATTAATTTAATTTAATTATTTTCTACTATTGTTTAATAGATTTTTAAATAATTATTGACGTCTTATTGATATATTAAATTTATTAGTATATTCTAGGGAGTTGGAAAAAAAAAACTATAAATTATCACTGCTATTGTTTAATCACCAACAAAATTATATATAGTTTTTTTGTTAATTATATGTTAAATTTTTCAAGAGAAATACCAATATAATAAAGTGAATAAATTTTTTTGGTGTGCCTTTTTTACTAGCAAATTCATCAATAATTTTATTATTGACGAACTTATCAATAGACTAGAAATCACCTATGAGAGTTTTACTAATGAAATATTTTTATCCATGAGCTTATTGGTAAAAATATTACTAATGGATTAAGAGTATAAATCCCAAGAAAAATTTTTCTCTGTAAATCTAAAAATTTTGGTATTGTTTTTTCTATCATAAAATTGTTAAATCAAATTCTTAGTTTTGATATAAAATATTTTTGGTTATGATTTTGATAACCTTTACTCTTTTGAATGAAAGTATTCATCAAATTTTAATTATTTATTTTGGAAAATTCTACTAGCATAAAAAAAATCCTTTGAACAAACCATTTTAATAGATTTTAACTACAGTTGCGAGTTAATTTCTCTTCATATAATTTAAATAAATTATTTATGGCTAATATTATTTTAATGCTTATATTATCACATTACCGGTTAATCAGGTTCAAAATAAAGTCTTCTTTCATATTATATAATAGATTTTATTGAAAAGATAAATCTATTTTTTAATAAAGAAGCTTATAAGTAATTGTACTAGTAAAAAGCTTCGCAATTATAAAATATAAAAATATAAATATCAAAATCTTAAATTTAATAAGTTACAAAAAATCGATATGTATGCTTACTTAATGTATCAAAACTTCACAAAAAAATCAATAATCAATGTTGACACTACTAATAAATATAGATCGACAGTGGTGGGTTGGGTTAACCAATTTTGGAATAAAATAGAAGGGTTATTGGTATTAAGTTTTTTGGAAGAAGAAGAAGAAGAAAAAAAAAAGAAGAATGAGGGGAGGAACTATCAATTATAACTCACTTACATTTGTTGAAAAATTATTCTATCATAAATCATGATGTGTAAAATTACTAATAAAATTACTAATAGATCTTAAATTGATCTTATTTTTATTTTTTACTTAATAAATGATTTCAAACTCAGTTTGTCGTTATTTTCATTGGAAATTGTTGATGAAAATTCTCTATTGTTAATGTCATTGAAAATTAGCGATGATGAAATGTTTTTCATTGATGCTTTTTTTTTTTAATTTTTGACATGAAATAGTTTATACAAAAAAACAAATTATGAAGAAATAGAACAAATCCTTTCATTTAAAGATTGCCATTTTTTCTATTATAAATGAATCTTACTAATTTACATTTTTAACTTTTTCTATCAATGAATAATAGTCTGTATGGCAGGTTTTGACTTCAAGTCAGGACATGCATCTTTTATAAGAGTTTAGGATAGTTGGGGTTTTACTCATTCACCTGGATCCACAAAGTACACTTTTCGGGGAGTAAGGTTTCCTCGAATAAAAAAAAAATTTCAACTTTTCCTATCAATGAATAATAGTATTATTAAATATGGAGACCAATCAAAACAAAAAATAAAGAGGAAATAATTTTAATTTTTCAACAACCATTTAAAATTATTTTAAGGATAGATACAAGGTAAATACAACAGAATTCAAGCCATTTCTAGTCTTCACATACATTTAATTAAATTCACTGCGCTTTTTATATATACATATGATGAAAGAAGTATCTTTTCAGGTAAACCAAGTTCCATTTGAGAGTTGTTTCTTTCGTTTTGTTCCCTCCACTATTTTGGAAGCATGAAACACGGACGAACAAACGCAAACTCTACCGCTTGGTTGCATCCTTAGAAAAGTAACTTAAAAATTTGATATTAATTATAATCAACAACCTTAATTTCTTTCAACAATTACTTGAATAATGTTCGAAGATTATCATGCCAAACCATCCTAATTAATTAAATTCGTCAGGTCAGCGCTTTGATGCCTTGATTTTTTCGTTTTCTAATCTTATACTTAATGGATTAGAATGATCAATTAATAAGAGCTACCTAGCCAAAGTTTTTATGATTTTATTTTATTTTATTTTTGATAACGTGTATGGCACCTTCAAATTATTATTAGGAAAGGATTCATTTCACCAAACATCGTTTAGTGCACTATATATATATCGGAGTACTTTTACATGTATATAGAGATGAACTACCAGCCACTTCTATGGATCAACTCCATTAAGTTCTTCTTCTATCCTTAAAATCAAACTGTTCCTCGTACTCACAGTACGTTACTTATTGCTCATTCTATTTCTAATTCTGTCCATTTCCAAGCTTCATCAACGTGCAACTCAAACATGTTGACAAGAAAAGGTTCTTTAAAAATTCAACCCCCAGTATACGGTAGTAAGATTACCATCCTTAGTATTGATGGAGGAGGGATTAGAGGAATCTTGCCTGGAGTCATTCTTGCTTACCTTGAAGCTCAACTACAGGTATATATAATTTCGGAACTTCTCTAATTTAGTTATTCCTCAAGAAATTAATATTTCACAAGCTATGATATACTTACTTTGATACAAGCGGACCATGAATATATCTATACGGAAAACCTATGGCTTTAATGTTATATGTCTTTTCTGGCTGGTGCAAGCAGGCGCTTGATGGCGAGGATGCAAGGATTGCAGATTATTTTGATGTGATCTCAGGAACAAGTACTGGTGGTCTCATAACTGCAATGTTAGCTGCTCCAAACGAACAGCAACGTCCTCTTTTTGAAGCCAAAGATATAGTTCCTTTTTACCTTAACAATTCCCCTAAAATTTTCCCACAAACTAGGTATAAAGAAAAAGGATATATAATCCTTAGATATATATTTGACTAGATATATATTTGACATGATATATATACTGGACCCTTTATATCAATCTTGTGCCATATGAAAACTTAATATTAGTTTTTGTTTTTGCTTTCGGCTAAAATGCAGTGGGATGTTTGCCTGGCCAAAAAATGTTTGGAAAGCTATATCTGGACCTAAGTATGATGGCAAGTATCTACACAAGCTGGTAAGAGATATATTAAAGGACACAAGGTTGCAACAAACCTTGACAAATGTGGTTATCCCTACTTTTGACATCAAGAAAATCCAGCCTGTAATCTTTTCTTCGTATCAGGTCATCTCTACATGTTATCAACATGTCAGTTTTTCAGTTTGGTTTTCTTTTTCTACTTCATTACTAACCTTAGTAAATTACATTCAATTTCTTCATGTAGGTTCCAAACAGTCCAATCACAGATGCACTACTCTCAGACATATGCATAGCTACCTCAGCAGCTCCAACTTATTTTCCTCCTCATTATTTCAAGAACCAAGATGCACAAGGAAATTTTGAAGAATTTAACCTCATCGATGGTGGCATAGCTGCTAATAACCCAGTGAGATCCACTAAAAAAAAAGAACAAAAAATGGAAGGAGCGTTCTTTTAATTTGGTAACAATAGATATTTCATTAATTCGTCTGTCAATTTGATTCATGCAGACCTTGGTGGCTATTAGTGAAGTATCCAAGCAGATGTCAAAGAAGAATCCAGACTTTTTCCCTATCAAGCCAACGAATTATGAACGTTATCTGGTGATCTCTATTGGGACTGGTGCCAATAGGAATGGAACAACATACAGTGCTAAAGTAGCTTCAGAGTGGGGGGTTATCGGCTGGTTATTCCACAATGGACGTACTCCCTTGATAACTTGCTACAATAATGCTAGTTCTGATATGGTTGATTACCACAACTCTGTGGTTTTTCAAGCCTTTCATTCTGAAAATTACTACCTCCGGATTGATGTAAGAGTCTGTACATCCACATTATTTCTCGAAAACATAAAATAGTGTTAAGAAAAGGGTTCTTTGACAGCTGGTACATATATAACATCTTTTCTTGTATGACCAAACCACAGTATTTTATGAACAAATACGCGGATGAGATGATTGTTAGGTCAATGCATAGGAAGAATATACTCTCCACAAGCTCAATGCCTCTTTTTTTTTTGGTAACTTATATTGATCAAACTGATTTAGCTATTCTCAAAATCAGGAGGACAAGCTGCAAGGTGATCTATATTCTGTTGATATAGCAACAAAAGAAAACTTGGAAAACCTAGTAAAAGTCGGAGAGGACCTGCTGAAGAGTCCAGTTTCGCGCATAAATTTGGACACTGGTGGATATGAACCGGTTGAGGATGGTGTTACCTACGAAGAAGCACTCCAAAGGTAATATATAATTACAATTAATTAGCATTCCCCTTCCGCATCAATATTTCTGATTATATATTGCGGGACTAACACTAAATTGTAACACTTGCAATGCATGCAGGTTTGCAAAACTACTTTCAGAGGAAAGGAAACTCCGGCAGTCTAACTCAGCACCAGCCGAGGAAGAAGAAAACTAAAACTTTGCTCTGTTGTATTGTGACTGGATTATAGAACACTTTTTTGTTTTTCCATATACTGAGACTATATTGTGTATTTAATAAGAGCAACAATATCCACTCCTGAAATATATTACAATCTTGGATCTTGTATATTACTCCGATTTCATATGAGAATTGTATTCTTAGGATACGGTGTTGAGCGTTCAGGTATTGTTAAGAATAGGGATCATGTGCCCTCCCCTTCTCTGTCTTTAAAAAAAATATATTTTCAATAAAATTTTATTTTTGGTATTTAATTTAATTATGATGATAAAGTTGTTTGATTATATTGTTTTTTTCTAATTAATTAAAATTTATTTTCTCAAAATCTCTTTCAATAATTTTACAATTTTGTTTGATTCTTCAATTTTTTTTTTTCCTTTTTCTCTTTTGCATAATCTCTCATTATCTAGATATAAGTTGTCAAATTGCCCAAAAAATCTAGCGGCACAACATCAACTTTCCAGCCTTCCATCTTCCATCTTTGAGGAGATGACTGACCCTGCCGACACCAACAGCAAGAAGAAGAGGTCATCTATGTCACGGAGTCATCCATGCTCTTGCATGTCCTAGTGGCGTATGAAAAAACACCTTAAAAGCCAGACTAGTTGTCCCTTGTGTGTAGTACACATGTCAACACTGTTTTTTCCAACACTTCTTTTTTCTTCATTCTAGCTCTCCAGTCCAGTTCCAACCAACTCCTACAACTTTTCAGGTCAATTTTAACCCCCACATGTGATTTATTTGTTGATTGAATAATTTTGTGATTTTTTTCGTTAATTTTTGAATTGTGAATGTGTATTAATTTGTATATTGTTTTGAATAAATTCACTAGCACATGATTTCATTTTTGTGTTTATACTTGTATTAATTGAATTAGTTGGAATATTTATGATTATTTATGGTGAATATGTTTGGAGTGATAATTAACTTGTTCTGGATTAATATAAATTATGCAACGGAAAGAAATAAATCAAAACATAACAAAAGTGAGGATGCTCTCATAATAAAAAAGTGAGGATTATACTTTGTTTTCAAGCCTGCATCTCAAATCACTGCTATAGAATTTTTATCTCTAATAAACATAAAAATTTATTTTTGACAAAATATTAGTATGCATGTATAATATATATTTTTATTATTAAAATCAAATAATAATATAGTTTATCTTAAATAGGATGTTTTAAGATGATTGTCATCTTCTCTTTAGCAAAACTAGTCCTTGACCTAAAAAACTTTGAAAGATTAGTTCGGATTCCTAACAATCATAAAACTAAATGTCATCTGATTTTTTATTTTAATTTTTATCCTTTTTGCACAATCAAATTATCAAGACGTCCCTCGTAATCTAAGATTTGATTATTTGATTTTGTGACAATATGCTTGACATGCTTTGTATATATTTTATGCTCGATTGCTTAAACTAATTAATGTGTGTTTATTATTTGTTATTATGTGATTTATGTTCTTGTATATATCTTTTTTTATATAATTCTTGTATGTTGCATTTCATACATCTTTCATCATTATTAATTTTATTCATTATTTTTTTTTTGAATTAGATATGGTTTATACTCATGCTATTATTACATGACCTTTTGTTTTACACAAACTTCATCTAAGTTAGCATATATGGAAATAGTGGTAACTCGATGTGGTTTTGCCCCATACTATTACTCATAATACCCCAAACTTTCATTGAGAGTTTATGAAGTGTGATTAGTAGCCAATCTAGATTTTTTAGGTTTATACTTTTTAAGCTTCATAGACCTTGGATCAAGCTTCTATGATTTGATTCCCAAAGTTATAACAAACCTTTTCAAAACTGATAAGATAGCTAACATATCCATATCTAATGGCTAGAACTATTCCCCTAGGGTTTCTCCTTATAATACTAGACAAGCATATTGTGTAAGAGATTTTATGAGATAGGTGATAAGACAATCGAGATAAAAAAATACACTCAACATCTTATTGACAATCAAGTTGATAAACTCTTGTAAAGGTTAAGCAATAATGACATCACAATAATTCTAACCATTATAAGCTTCCAATATAAAATGCCATGATTTTGTTAAAGAGAAAACTTAATATATCAAAGCTTTTGATATGTAGCTTGCTCATCAAAATTTTATTGATCGACACTAAAAGAAAAGTGTGTTAAGTGCATGAAGAATTACTAAATTATTTGGTATATCCTCATTTTCAAATGAATGAACTCTTGGAAAATCCTAGCATATTGAATAAGATGCATTGATTAGTACTTAAAAGTGTATTTTTATCAAGATTTTATATCATCATTTTGCACTTGAAGTATCAATAACTCCTTAACTAAAGCATGTTTTATAATATCGTATCTAATAATATAAGATACCTTTAATTTGTGGTAAATGTTCATTTTAAATGCAGGCCTATCATATAAATGAAATGATTGATTGATGAATTTAAGAACTGAAATTGAAAGGACAAAGAGATGACCAAACTTAGAAAAGAGATGCCGGTGCAGTCCAAACCGGAACACTGTTCGGTAATTCGGTCATATCTGGACCTGTAGATCTTAGATTTAGGTCTACTTTATATGGATGGAAAGGTAAGACATAGGCCTACAACTTTTATATCTAAGATTTAAAAACGCCATTTTCAAGTCCAAATTGGAGCAACAACAAAGAAGTCTGAATCTGTCTTCCAACTTGAGCATTGTTCAATGTTTGGCCCATATCTGAAGTTCTAGAAGTCCAAATGACCTGAATTTTTTACACAAGAAAGCTGAGATAATTTCCTACAACTTTTATGTTTCAAGTGGTTCTAACTTTGACGTTATCAATAACGTTTTGGGCAGACAAGAGAAGATAAAGATTGTCACGAAGTCAAGAGTTGGTCACCCACTTATCAATTAGTCATCAAATCAATAGTTCCTAATTTTGGCCTATAAAAGGAGGCATTTACCATGCATTTAGGCATCTTGGTTTCCAAATCAAGATCATGCTCTTGCTTTCTCTCTTTGTATTTTTGTAATGCTTAAGTTTTATTTTCATTAATATCTTGTTTATGCCTTTCATTTTATGCTCTTCCTTTCTCTCTTTGTATTTTTTATGCTTTGTTTTCATTAATATTAAGTTTATGCCTTTCATTTCCTTTCATTTACTTAGTTAACTTTTATCTTATTTATGTTCTTATTTTGTTTATCTATTTTGCTTTCTTTCATTATGTCTAGCTAAGTTAATTATGTTAAGGTGAAAAGGTTACACTAATGGTGTAAGAATAACTATAATGTAAACATAAGATGGACTTTAATCTTTGATACTAACATGTTTTGTATTTGTTATCTTGTTCACTCTTTAATACTTTGCTTATTAAATGACTAATCTTGATTTATGAAGCAAAG
>NW_011500274.1:8660-58699 GCF_000495115.2 Populus euphratica
TCTGATTGGAACCTCTTTTATATGTGGTTTCCAATTGATTAATAAGAGTTTATACTATACTTGTTTGATATACCATTAGTGGAACCTCTAACCTTGATATTTGTTATTATCATTGTTTAATCCTTATATTAATATTCCATCTCAAAGTTCTCATCTTTTTCTTCTTCTTCTCCTTCTTTTTCTTTATCATTATTATTATTATTGTTATTATTATTGTTATCATCGTTGTTGTTATTATTGTTATTATTATTATTATTGTTGTATTATTGTTATCTGTAATTTATACAATTAACCTCTTTGTGGTTTGACCCCGGTCTTGCCGTGTTATTTATTACTTTGACTCTCTTATACTTGGGAGAAGACATCAATCTTTTAATTGTGTCAAGTTTTTGGCGCCGTTGCTGGGGAGGTAAGTTCTTGTACAAATTATAGTATTTATTTTATTTTCTCTTTTCACTTTTCTTGTATATAACTTTGTTTCTTTTCTCTTGTTTCTTCCTTTTCTTCTTCTTCTTATTTTCTTCTTCTTTTTATTCTATTCCTACATGTGCATGAGAGTGTGGTCACATACATTAAGTGGTAGACTTTGTAAGGTATCCTCATCATTTTCAGAAAATATGGCCGAAGAAGATAATTAATCACTTCATAATGAGAATAATGAGAATAACCGTGTTAGAATACTTAGAGATTACATAAATCCCACAAGAACAAGTGCACCATCATGCATTATCTTTCCTCCTGATGCATCTCATTTTAATTTTAAACCAGATATTATTCAACTTTTACCTTCTTTTCATGGCTTAGATTTAGAAAATCCATACTTGTATTTAAGGGAATTTGAGGAGGTCTGCAACACATATAATGATTTAAATTATAGCATGAACACCATCAGATTAAAGCTTTTTCCTTTTCATTAAAAGATAAAGCTAAAACATGGCTATACAATTTAAGACCAGGATCCATTCGTGCTTGGGATAAAATGTAACAATAGTTTTTAAAGAAGTTTTTCCCATCTCATAGAACAAACTCTTTCAAAAGACAAATCACCACTGTCACTCAAAAACCAGGAGAAACATTTTACCAATGTTGGGATAGGTATCGAGACTTACTTAAAACTTGCCCTCATCATGGTTTTGAAATATGGAGATTGGTTTCACATTTTTATGAAGGGTTAACACCTAGAGATAGGCAAATGGTTGAATTGATGTGCAATGAAACTTTTGAAGATAAAGACCCGGATGAAGTAATGGAGTAGTTAGACTTGTTAGCTAAAAATGCTCAAAATTAGGACACCGCGGGTACTTATGAGGCACCGAGTAAAACTCAACCTCATACATCTAGTGGAGGTATGTACAATCTTATGAAAAATCAGGACCTCCAAGCCAAGTTTGCATCTTTAGCTAGAAAAGTTGACGCACTGGAATTGAAAAAGAGTGGTCAATTAAACTCTATTAAAAATATTGTGTGTCAAATCTGTGAAACTAATGAGCACTTAACTAATAATTGTCTAACCTTGCCTTCTTTTAAGGAATGTCTCTATGAACAAGCCCATGCTTTAAATAGTTTTCAAAGGGCTAACCACAACCCATACTCGCAAACATACAACCCTGGTTGGAGAAATCACCTAAATTTTAGTTGGAAGAGTGATAATAACAATATACAAACTTCACAACCACCATTTCAAGCACACCATAATTTCCAAAATTCTCATGAATATGCACCTCCTTATGCTCCACCTTCTAGAAGAAATTTTAAGGAAATATTGCATGCATTCATTGAAAAGCAAGAGACAATCAATACTCAACTTACTCCAAACATGACAGATTTTAAAGATACTCTTGCAAAATTGACATCTGCTCTCAATTTCCAAGAGAAAGGTAAGTTTCCATCTTAACCACAAAAAAATCCCAAGGGGCAATACAATGCAAATGCAAGTAGTTCTAGAAGCCAACACATGGATCAAGTCAAATCAGTCACTACTCTTCACAGTGGTAAGGTTATTAAAAATCCCACACTTGAACCTTGTGAGAAATATGATGAGTCAATCTCTAAGGGTAAGGAAGGGGTTAAATCTAAAAATTACAAAGAAATGACTGATTCCCCACCAGCACTTTCATTTCCTCATGCCATGACCAAACAAAAGAAAGTCAATCACAACTCTGAAATCTTTGAAACTTTCAAACAGGTAAGAATCAATATACCTTTGCTGGATGCTATTAAACAAGTTCCTTCCTATGCTAAAGTTTTGAAAGATCTATGCACTATGAAGAGGAAACTAAATGTGAACAAGAAAGCCTTTTTATCCAAACAAGTAAGTGTCATTCTTCACAACAATAATGCTTTGAAATATAAAGACCCTGGTTGTCCTACAATTTCATGCTTTATTGGAGAACATAAAATTAAAAAAGCCTTGATCTTGGAGCCAATGTGAATTTACTTTCATATTCAGTTTTTTTAAAATCTCAATTTAGGTGAGTTAAAATTAATTTCTGTAACTCTTTTACTTGCCGATAGATCTGTAAAAATGCCTAGAGAAATAGTCAAAGATGTGTTAGTACAAGTCGATAAATTCATTTATCCTGTGGATTTTGTTATCTTAGACACAGAACATGTTGAAACATGTAATTCATTTCCTGTTATTTTAGGACATCTGTTTCTTGCAACTTTTAACACATTGATTAATTATAGGAATGGACTAATGAAGCTATCATTTGAAAACATGACATTGGAGATGAATATTTTCAACATTTGCAAGCAACTTGGAGTTGATAATGATTTACAAGAAGTAGCTCATATTGACAAATTAGTTTATGATCAACTTGAATCTACTTTAAGTAAAAATGAGTTGGATGAATTTGAAGATTTGTAAATGATTTATTCTGAGGAAGAAATCACGAATGAAAAACGCACAGAAAATATTGATGCGAATCTTTTGCCAAAAGTGATAACAAATTTGACATCTAACATCACACTAATTGATGATTACTTTCCTAACAAATCCTTACTTTCTCTTAGTCCAATACCTTGGTACGATAAAAATATCAATTTTCTTGCTTTAGGAGATTTGCTAGTTGATTGGAGCACCCAAGACAAAGAAAAGTTTTTGAACAAAGTGAAGAACTTTTATTGGGATAACCTTAATTTATTTAAATATTGTCCTGATCAAATATTTCAAAGATTCATTCCCGACAATGAGGTAAGTAATTTCATTAAATTTTATCACTCTAAGACATGTGGGGATCATTTCTCATAAAAAAAGAGGACTGTAGAAATCTTACAAAGTTGATTTTACTGGCCCACCATATTCAAGGAATCACATGCATCTCGCAAAAGCTGTGAAAATTGTCAAAAGGTGGGATTTATTTCAAAACATAGAGAGTCTTTAGATAATCTTCTATTGACTCTTAAGTCTCATCACAATCGAGATAAGCATCGTGCAATTCATGACTTATGAACCCATTTTCATAAAGAACATGCTTGACTTAGTCTTGAGAATCTGACTAAAAAAGACCATGTTTGTCAGTTTTTAAGAAAACAGGATGAGAAGTCTAACCTCGACCCATAGAGAGTGTTTAAGCCATTCTTGGACGTAAAACCAAGGGAAGATGTGAGCCACAATCACAACTACCTGTACATACACATGTTTTTTCAAAAATAAATAAATAAATAAATAAAGAAAGAGAGTGTGTTTGAGACTCCAGCTGGTTTACATATAGGTGGTATGATTGCCCTTTTAGTTTCTCATCTATAAAATCCTCTCTTCCTTCCCTTCATTTCCACTTAACCTATACATTCATCAAATATAGAAGTGTGTAGAAATGACAAGTTTCTCAAGTCATCACATAAGAAGTATTTATGTTTTTGGTGGATTTAGTCCTGGGAAAGAAAAGAGTTTTTAGAATCAGCAAATCATCTTGGTCAGGTGCTAACTGAGAGAAAGATTCATTTAGTGTATAGGGGAGGTAGTCTTGGGTTAATGGGAGGTGTGTCAATAGCTGCATTTTTAGAAGGTAGTCAAGTTTTAGGGGTTGTCCTCGAAGCTTTAGCACAAGGGGACATCATTAGAAAAACAATTGGGGACGAACTACAAGTCTCCATAATGTCTACTCGAATGAATGCAATGTTTAACCATGTTGATGCCTTCATTGCTTTACCAAGTGGTCTAGGCACATTGGAAGAGATCTTTCATATTTCCTCTAGGGTCCAATTGCACATTCACCATAAATCCATGAGTCTGTTAAATGTTAATGGTTATTATGATAAGTTGTTGTCTTTTCTTGATCATGCTATGGAATAGGAATTTCTGACATCTTTTGCGCAACAAATCATAATCTTTGCTGCTACTACTGAACAATTGATTGACCAACTATAATCTTTCATTCCTGTAATTGATCCCTCTATGAGTCGCATAAATTGGTCATCTAATGAAAGTTGTAAAAAGCTTAGACTAGATATGAGTCTTTATTTATATTTTTTTTTTTGTCTTTTTATTTTATTATTGTGTTTTATTGTTTTTTATTTTTGTTTCAGTGTGTTTCAGGTTTGTCTATGTTCGTTATTTCAGGTGATATCTTCTATACTCTATCTTTTTACCTTAGAATATTGAGGACAATGTCTTGTTTTGGTTGCAGGGAGAGGGTAGTAGCTAAAAAAAAAAAATTAACTGTATTTTCTATTTCATAAAGCATGTGCAAAATTGTTTTTACTATGATGGCAGAGCAAAGGAGATCTTTTTATGACTCTTGAGATGCATCTTAATAATCATTCTTAATAAGGTCTATCATAATACTTCTTAAAATATTCAGATTTACAAACTCTCACATTGTTATCACTTAATTCTGCTCATATACTCATTTAACATATATTTTTAAACATTAATTTACACACACACACTTTTTAACATATAATTATGGGTTGCACATTGGATTATTACATTATTTATGTTCTTTTGTTAAACGTAACAACTAAGGGTAAGAGATAATATATAATTTGAAAAAAAACAAAAAAAACAAAAAAAAAGAGCAAAAACAAATGATGATAATAAATATGTAGATAAGTTTAGTTTCGTAACCTCCCTAACCTAAGCAATTAAGTCTGAAGGGGTATTTTAACACGTAATACCCTAAAGTCAACTGACTTGGGAGCTATTGGCCCAACGCTTGTTACATGGGTTAAGGAGAAAATCTTAAGGAAATCAAACATTGCACTATCTACGTATCATTATCTGTGACCTGAGTTACTAAGCTCGTAGGGGTGTCTCAGCACTTAATGCCCTAAGACCAACTGGTCTAGGAGTTATTAGCCAAAAGCTCATTATATGGGTTAAAGATGCATGGTTTTTTAAGTTATATGTATATATATTAAAAAAAAAAATCCCAACCCAAGGAAGTTAACCTTAAACATTAAAACAAAAATTTTGTTTTCTTTCAAGAAAAGCCCCATAATTATATGTTGATATATTGAGCATAAAAGAAAAGGTTTATTAATATCTTGTTAAGAGGTATTGAGTAGATATATAAATTTAATGAGAGTTTGTTTATCTGGATAAATTAATGGAAGTTGAATGATGAATACCTTGCTTTGTGGAATTTGCAAATTATTTTTCTATTTAAACGCTTTGATTACTAGGCACTAGTAATAAGCTGGTTGAGAGGTGTGATTAGTACTTAAAAGTGTATTTTTATCAAGATTTTATATCATCATTTTGCACTTGAAGTATCAATAACTCCTTAACTGAAACATGATCTATAATAATATATCTAATAATATAAGATACCTTTAATTTGTGGTAAATGTTCATTTTAAATGTAGACCTATCATATAATTGAAATGAATGATTGATGAATTTAATAACTGAAATTGAAAAGACAGAGATGGCCAAACTTAGAAAAGAGATGTTAGTGCAGTCCAAACCGGAACACTGTTTGATAATTTGGTCATATTTGGAGCTGTAGATCTCAGATTTAGGTCTACTTTATATGGATGAAAATTTAAGACATAGGCCTACAACTTTCATACGGAGTCTAAGATCTAAAAAGGCTATTTTCAAGTACAAATTGGAGCAACAACAAAGAAGTCTGAATTTGTCTTCCAACTCGAGCACTGTTGAGTTTTTGGCCCATATCTAGAGTTATAGAAGTCCAAATGACCTGTATTTTTTACACAAGAAAGCTGACACAATTGCCTATAACTTTTATATTTTCAAGTGGTTCTAATTTTGACGTTATCAATGACATTTTGGGTAGATAAGAGAAGATAAGGATTGTCACCAAGTCAAGAGTTGGGCACCCACTCATCAATTAGTCATCAAATCAATAGTTCTCAATTTTGGCCTATAAAAGGAGGTATTTACCATGCATTTAGGCATCTTGGTTTCCAGATCAAGATCATGCTCTTGCTTTCTCTCTTTGTATTTTTTGTAATGTTTATCCTTTGCTTTCATTAATATCAAGTTTATGCCTTTCATTTACTTAGTTAACTTTTATCTTATTTATATTCTTATTTTGTTTATTTATTTCTCTTTCTTTAATAATGTTTAGTTAAGTTTATTATGTCAAGGTGAAAAGGTTACACTAATGGTGTAAGAATAACTATAATGTAAACATAAGATGGACTTTAATATTTGATACTAATATTTTTTGTATTTACTATCTTGTTTACTCTTTAATACTTTGCTTGTTAAATGACTAATCTTAATTTATGTTGTATAACACTTGGTACAACAAATGCTTGGCACTTTCATAGTTCATATTGTATGGTATAACCGACACCTGAGCTATGAAAGGAACTTGATTTGTTGTTAACATAAGTTATAATCATGAATGCTTGACGAGATTTACAAGTATTAGCATTAATTGAATAAGATGACTAATGTAATGCTGTTAACAATCTATAATCTGATTGGAACTTCCTTTGTATGTGGTTTCCAATTGAATAATAAGAGTTTATATTATACTTGTTTGACATACCATTAGTGGAACCTCTCACCTTGATATTTGTTATTATCATTGTTTAATCCTTACATTAATATTCCATCTCAAAGTTCTCATCTTTTTCTTTTTATTTTTTATTATTATTATTATTGTTGTTGTCGTTGTTGTCGTTGTTATTATTGTTATTGTTGATGTATTATTGTTATCTGTAATTTATACAATTAACCTCTTTGTGGTTCGAACCCGATCTTGCTGGGTTATTTATTACTTCGACACTTCTGCACTTGGGAGACGACATCAATCTTTTAGTCGTTTCAAGTTTCATGGTATAATTATCGAGTTTCAAGTATCTTATATGTTATGGAATGAGAATATCATGATGGGAACCTAGGTCATTTATTTAAAAGTTGTAAGAGCTTAAATATCCACTTCAAATTGGTAAACCAAGGCCATATTAAAGTTATAAAGGGAAATGATGTACACCTTATCATCATTGATTAATTATCAACATAATAAATAATCGACCAAGATGATAAAGATAGCATATGATGGATGTCACCAAATCTAAAATAGGTGATGGAAGAAGCTGATGTGAAAATGGAAGGAGTGTTGTATTGTAAACTCATTTTCATAATTGGACTTGGCAAATAAAGTTACTTTTTATATGAATTTTTTATTTGCTTCTCTCTTATTTTAGATTAGACCACATCTTTTTAGTAAAATGTGCCTTTTATATGTATTATTATTGTTTTAAAACCAAGAGATGTTTATATGAAAGTAACATTTGACATAAATATCAATCTATTTTTCAAATTTCAAAACATACCATACAAATGCTAGATCCTTATTTAAACCCTAAAATTTCTTTCTCTAATCCAAATAAAACTTAAAAGGTAGAATTTAAATTATCTCTCCTTTTTGAATTCTAAGATTACCTTTTTCAACCCTTAGTAAACTTCAAAAATAAAGTATTGATTAAAACAATCTCAAAATAGATCCAAGAGATTTAATAATATAAACAATGATGAATATGACACATTTAGGTTATGATCCCTCTGTTTCTTCTCTAAATCTTTAAATAAGGCTAAGATTTATAAACTTGAGCATATTTTAATTTGGGATAAAGAAATGTTATTTTTTATATATCCTTCACAAATATGAGCTTTGCATATTTTCTTTGATAATAACCTAGACTTAGATCACCCCACACGTTAGGGGAATGTTTTGAAAGTTTTTGATGATAAATAAAATTCTCCAATTAGAATTTTTTTTATTGATTTGATCAAGATTTGGAAAGAATTATAATAATTTTTTTGGAATAAATTAATATTTATATTTTAAAATTGTTGATTATGTCAGGTAACATCAATCATCTAGGGGTATGGGCTCAATTTTATCCTATATAAAAATTATATGTTTGTATCAATTGAGGTAGAATAATTGTTTAGGAGGCTTAAACAATTTAATTAGCCATTCTCTCTATTTATACAATTAGAGTTGTATACAATATTAATAATGCAACTCCTTACATATAATCAAATTTATACAAGTTAACATAATTTGCTGTATAATTGTATTTCCTATAATATGCCACTTCAAGTTGAAGGTGGGGCTTCTAGACAAAGCTTGGACTGAAAATGAGCAAAGGTAACTAAAGAAAGAGGTTTGGCAAGAACTTTAGAAAGGTGATATGAAGTGAACCCGAATATTTTGTTTGGCAACTCTATCATAAAAAAAGTGATAGTCAACCTCGACTTATTTAGTGCGAGTATAAAAGATAGGATTGACCGATTAATATATAGCACCCAAGTTATCATACCCTAGCGTAATTGTCGAAATAAACAAAAGGCAAAGCTATAAAAGCAAAGAGTGAATCCATAAAATTTCAACAATACCATCAGCTAAAGTCTTATACTCAACTTTGGTGGAGGAATAAGCAATCGTATGCCATTTCCCTAATTTCTATGAGATAAAGGTAGAACCAAGGAACACAAAATACCCACTTGTACACTTCTGTCATCATTATTATCAGCCTAATTAGCATTAATGAAACCATGAAGAGATAGATGCTCACCACGATGAATGTGAAGACTATATGAAACTATGGCCTGTACATAATGCAAAATGCAATTGATAGCAACTCAATGAGTTGTAGTGGGAGCATGCATAAACTGACACACTTTGTTCATGATATAGTGCAAATTAGGCCTAATAAAGATAAGATACTGAAGAGCACTAATAATTTATCGATAATGTGTAGAATCAAAGTATAAATCACGTGATAATATGACTAGCTTAGAAGAACAAGAAGAGAAAATGAGAGTATCAATAGACTTACACAATGATACACCTGCTATGGGAAGAATATCAAAAGCATATTGGTGTTGAGTGAACATAAGTCTCATGGATGTGGATTTAACCACAATGCCTAAAAAATAATGGATAAAGTTGAGGTCCAAATCTTGAACTCTAAGCTTAGTAACAAAAGAAGTTTCGCTATTATAGTCGAGTTACATCCTGTAAGGAAAATATCACCATATACTAGGGGTGTTTACAATTCGGTTTTAACCTAAAAATTCAACCGAATTGGAAAATAGTATTTTTTATTAATATAACCCGAATCGAACTGAGAACGGGTTCAAACCAAACCGGTTTTATTCGGTTTGAGTTGGTTTTTTAGCATAAAAACTATAAAAATTAGACTCATCTTCATCACTAAGCTAATTAATGGAAAAATCTGACATCAAATATCAATTTAAGCTATTAATCACAACAACCACTTAGAAATTCAAGAAGATAGTATAGAGCAAGCAAGGGATCGATCCCACGAGGAAGATTTAGTTTAGATTTTTATGCTATACGTTATGCAATTGGGGGGTTTTGATTTGTGATAATCTAAACTATGGAAGAAATTAAACTAGTGAACACAATCAATTAAAACTGAAATTTATCAAGAAAACAAACCTTGGTCACAAGCACACATCCACCTACAGAAATCAGAACCGATCCTTGAAACGAAACTCCAGTTTATATTCTGAATTTTTATCTTTTCTTAACTTTGGTTAATTAACGGATCCGCCGTATAACTAGCCCTAACCAACAAATAATCACAGTGTCCGCACTAATGATTTAATCTAATGGCAGCCTTAAGATCTAGATAAATTCATTAATCTTAACAACCAAGTTGTCTGCTTGTGTTGCTTTGATCGAATGTTTTCCCTAAGTTTAATAACGTAGTTCCGCCACAATTATCAAGCTTAGTTGCTTCACAAGTTTATATACCCTAACTCCGGTTTTGATACCAAACTTAGCAATAGATTGTTCACAATAATAACTTAGAGTCCGCTCTAGCAATTATCAACAACAATCATAGAAAACATGCATAGGAAAACAATCATACTCATTCATAATACAAACTGAAAATAAATGAAGAATAAATCTCACAGTTCTTGAAATCTGAAAGTTTCTGCGTCCTTGCAACCAAGAAAAGAGCTTAGCCTTGCATATCTATTGAACAACTACTCCTAAAGATAAAAGAAAGCATTATTTCTAGTATGTAGAGAGGAGAGTTTGTGTTTCTTCACTTCTAGTTGCTACCACCTTTCTTTGATTCTATTGCACTCCCTCCTCCTCTTTCTTGGCTCTCTTGATGTCTATATATAGGCTTCAATGGCAGCTCCTCTTGCTTCTTTATCAACAATGGTGGCTGCCAAACTTGCCAAACTTTGACATTAGTAGTCACCACAAACAACCCACCATTGTAGCCTCCTTCTTTGACAATGGCAGCATTCCAACTTGCAGCTGGTTTGTGGTTGGTGATTTGAGGTTGGTGGATTGAGGTTGGTGGCTACTTTTCTTGACCTTCTAGATTGATTTACTAGAGGGGCTAAATTGCTGAAATTATAACTTGGATGATAGTTTAGAAGCTTCGAAACATAATTTGGACTCATTTCTTCACGAAACCTGATTGCTGGCAGAATTCAGTTGTCATCTTTGAAAAATCATATCGCCCTCATCTGACATCGTTTTTGTCTGAAAATTAGAGCGTTTCTAGACCATTGAGTCATGAATCCAACAAAATTGCGTTTACATCAATTGGACTTCTATAGCTCCAGATATGGAATTTTGAATGGACAAAGGTCAACAGTGGCAGAATACGAGATTTGACTTTGAAGGATGTGATTTCCATGATCTTCCTCTTTGTATTTTTCTTGCATTACATTTCCAGAAAGGTATGGATGTTAGCTTTTTAGAGCCACTGGAATCACTTCATTTTGATCTCTAGAACTCACACTCTGCACAAAACATCGACTGAACGTCAAATCTGCCAATTATCTCCAATTTACTCCTTTTTGCATTTTTCATCCAAAAGTGCCTTCAAAACATAAAACAAAGAATATCAAGGCATTTTACATATAAAACATGGACAAAACATTAGGTAAAAGTGGGTGAAACTATCGAATAATATGGTTACATCAAATACCCCCACACTTAGCTCTTGCTCGTCCTCGAGAAAGGATAAATAAAATTAAATTGAAAATAACTATGATCAATCTCTTAATCTCCCATCAATGTCCAAGAGTACAAGCATTATTAATAAGAATATAATAAAAAAGAATAAAATAAATAAATTTTTATGAATTTGTTTACATGCAAACTTCAAAATTCAATCAATCATCGGTATTTAAATGAAATCTATGCCATGCCAAAGTGATAGGTCCTCTCATTGATATACACTCCAACACTCATGTGTTTAGGGTTTATGTGTCTAAATCTCTCAAATTCAATCAAAGAGTATGTTCTACCATAAACTTGCTTTTCAATCTCATCTCCATTATTAATATATTACAAACAATGCATGAATCAAAAGGTCTTATTTTCCGGTTGTAATTGGACTAAGGTTAAGGTGAGGTAAAAGAGAGTAAAAGAAAAGGTTCAAATCAAAGAAAGTAGAGCATTCTGAAAAATGATATTTCAAACAAGATATTCCATCAAAGCTCATAAATTTTTCATCTTTAATCACCAATGCTTAACTGTTTTTGTTTTTAAGCATAAAATCTTAAGAACATAAAGGAACATTTTTTCTTCTTCTTTTTTTTCTTTTTTTTGTTTTTGTTTTTTTGTAATTTTGCCCATCTTTTCATCAAGCATCACTTCTTCTGTCTTTTCACATAATTTCCAACCATAATTCCATGAAATATCACAAGTACATGCTCTACTAATCCTTGGCCAGGGGAAAAGGAAAACATATATAAAGTTAAGGCTTATACATGGATAAAGAAAAGATAAATAAGCTCAAAAGGGGCTCACTAAGGATAATATGCTTTAGGTTGGCTTTTTGGTTCAAGTGATTGAAATTCCTAATGCCTTTATCATCTTCATGTATATTTGTAATGGAATATAATCTCAATAAGATATGAAGCAAGTTCTAGAGATACATATCATTGAAAGAATGCACACTCAAAGAATATAATGTGGAAGGCTCAAAAGCTTGCATTGGTATAACACTATAAAGTCAACATGACATATTCTCAAAGTCAATCCTTAAATCAATTAAACCTTAAAATTTGCATGCATACTACTTCATTTGATTTATATCTTCATCTAACTCAATTAATTCTCATACATAATACTCATATTCTCAAAAACCAATGGGAGTTAAAAAGATCAAACATAATTTTTTTTTTTTGAACAACAAAGAAAACTAAAATAAGAAAATAAAAATTCTCCCAATACCCCCACACTTAAAACACAACATTGTCCTCAATGTTGAAATAAAAGCAAAGGAACATAAGAGAATGGCAGAAAATAAATTAAAATACAAAAAAGTAAAAGATAAGGAAAAAGAAAGCAAATCTGATATATTTTTTTTTTTTGTACTGGGTGGCCTCCCAGTAAGCGCTTTTGTTTTATGTCATTGGCTTGACATGTGGCATGCTCATTCTTCATAGATTGGTTCAGCTAACTCTACAGAAGCGATGAGTTCTGCCGTCCAACCTTCATAGAAAGGTTTCAAACGATGTCCATTGACCTTGAGTACTTTGCTGGTTTCTAAACTTGTAATTTCAACTGCACCATAAGGAAAAATATTAGAAACAACAAAGGGTCCAATCCAACGAGAGTGCAATTTTCCAGGAAAAAGTTTTAAACGCGAATGATAAAGAAGGACTTTGTCTCCAACATGAAATTCCTTTCTTGTAAGCATTCGATCATGAAGATTCTTAGTCTTTTCTTTGTAAATCCTTGCATTCTCATAAGCTTCATTTTGTTTTTCTCTCAACGTGGTGGCAGTCCTTTTAGGTACCAAAAGGATAGACGCCACCCATTCACTGTCCGTGATGGGGGGAATGACTCCTGCATCATGAAGGATAATTTGCAAAGCTTGTAAAGCCAATGCTGATTCATGCATATTTTGGGGAACACATATATGCCTCTCCATCTCTTCTATCTTGGTAAAATCATAGCCATAGCTCAAAGCTATGCTTAATCCATCTTCGCAATCAAAATCACAAACTTGCTGCACACACTTATCAATTTGGTCATAGCATGTGATAGAATAAACATTGCTATAAGGATATTTCATTGCATCATGAAAATTGAATTCAATTTTTTCATCTCCTACCTCCATAGACAAAGTATCCTTACCACAATCAATCTTTGTATTGGCAGTTTTCAAGAATGGTCTCCCAAACAATATAGGAGTGCTAGTTGATAAATCATAAGAATCATGTTCCATATCAAGAATATAAAAATCACATGGAATAACCAAACTATTAATCTTGACTAGGACATCTTCTATCACACCAAGTGGGTAAACAAAACTACGATCTGCAAGTTGTATTACAATGCTAGTTTTATTCAAAGGTTCCAGACTAAGAGAATCATAAACATGTTTAGGCATAACACTAATGGATGCACCTAAATCACATAAAGCTCTTTTAAAACTAGCATTACCAATAACACATGGGATAGTAAACGCACCTGGATCTTTTTGCTTTAAAGGCATATTCTTTTGAACAATAGCAGACACAACTTCACCCATACTTACCATTTCATGACCTTTCAATTTGAAAGCTCTCTTGGTAGTACACAACTCCTTCAAAAATTTGGCATACTTAGGAATTTGCTTGATAGCATCAAGCAAAGGAATGTTGAGTTCTACTTTCTTGAAAACCTCTAAAATTTCTTTTTCTTTGTCCTCTTTCTTTGACCTAGAAGAACTCACAGGAAAGGGTGGAATTGTTTTCAAACTAGAATTCATTGAGTGAGGAGTTACCTTTGGAGTGTTGGTCGTTGTTTCAGTTTGGAAAGGAGAAGGATGTTTCTTCTTTGTATTTAATTCAGTTTCTATCTCTTCTTCTTCCTCCATCTCAATCTCTTTCGACCTTTTCTCTTGAAGTTCTTTCCCACTTCTCAGCATGATCGCACTAACATTCTCTTTTGGATTCAATGCCTGGGAAGGCAATTTTCCATTCATTTGTGCCTCCAATTTCCCTACACTTGAAGCTACTTGCCCCATTTGCTTCTCCAAGTTGTGAATACTTGACCTTGTTTCCTGTTGAAAAGACATGACATTTTGTTGCAAGGTAACAGTATTAGAAGCCAAAGTTTTCATCATCTCACGAAGATCATCATTGGATGACGACCCAGTAACATTGGAGTTTGTGAATGGAGGGGGTTGTCTTGCTTGATAATTCTGTTGGGGCTGAAATCCATGGGGATGGAATTGTCGGCCTTGATTGCCTTGTTGGGATGGGTTGCCATAGCGTAAGTTGGGATGATCTCTCCATCCGGGATTGTACGTGTTGGAAAAGGGATCATATTTACGCTGGAGCTGTCCGTTGAATGCTCCATCAATTGCATGAGCTTGTTCAATATAATCTTCTTGCATTGTTGGGCACATATCCGAAGCATGTCCTTGTAAGGAGCATATGCTACAAACTTTCACCTGCTGCACATTTCCACAAGCCAAAGAACGCACAAGAGAAGTAAGATCATTAACTTTATTCTCAATGTTAGAAATACTTACCTTATTTACTCGTTTGTTGGAGAAGTCTCCACGAGTGCCAAACTGTTTTGAGTTGGCTGCCATGTTTGAGATCAATTGGCGTGCAGCCTCAGGTGTCTTATCCACTAATGCGCCTCCACTTGCAGCATCAATGATACTACGGTCAGTAGGCATTAATCCTTCATAGAAATATTGAATGAGCAACTGATCGGGTATTTGATGATGAGGACATTGAATGCACAGTTGCTCAAATCTTTCCCAATACTCAGAGAGTGTCTCTCCATGAGATTGCCGAATCCCACATATTTCTTTCCTTATGTTGGCAACTCGAGATGCTGGGAAATACTTCTCAAGGAAAATCTTCTTCATGGCATTCCAAGTTCCAATAGATCCTGGGAGAATAGAGAAAAGCCATGCCTTTGCTGCCCCTTTTAAAGAGAAAGGGAAAGCTTTCAACTTAACCTGTTCTTCATCAACTCCATTCGGTTTCATGCCAACGCCAACCATATGGAACTCCTTGAGATGAGTATGTGGATCTTCTCCTGCAAGACCATTAAATGTTGGTAACAAATGTATAAAACCAGATTTGAGCTCAAAGTTTACATTATTGTCAATGTTTATGCATAGTGGCTGATTTTCCACATTAGGAGCAGTAAGCTCCTTGAGTGTTTGTTGTCGTGCAATAGCCATGGTGTTGAGGCGAGCTTCCTTTCTTAACCTGCGTAAAGTGCTTTCTATTTCAAAATCAACCTGCACTTGAATTTGATTAGTAGAACGGGTCACAGGCATCAATTGCTAAGAAAATTCAAAAGAAAGAAACCACACAAGAGACGAAAAATAATGCAAATTATATGAAAATCCAACGCTAGGAAACTAAAATTGCCTAAAAACCTTAGATAACAGAGGAATTTGGCCTCGAAATGGTAAGGTTAGTGGTTTACCACTAGTCTTGTTCAAAACGACATTTCCCTTCAGAAAGCAAAAGGTCGAACCTTAATTCCACAAACAAATCTGTTTTGAACAGTACCGTTGCGGCAAGTGAACAGTACCGCCGCAAGCAAAAAACTTTTTTTTGTTTTTTTTTTCTGAATAATAATAAATAATAATCACAGCAAATAAAAATAACAGTACAAGCACAAGAATTAACTAAAATTACTTCCCCGGCAACGGCGCCAAAATTTATTGCGATGTCGCGGTCGCACAAATTAATTACCCTTACACTTAAATCACACTAGATAGTATAGAGCAAGCAAGGGATCGATCCCACGAGGAAGATTTAGTTCAGATTTTTATGCTATAGGTTATGCACTTGGGGGGTTTTGATTTGTGATAATCTAAAATATGGAAGAAATTAAACTAGTGAACACGATCAATTAAAACTGAAATTTATCAAGAAAACAAACCTTGGTCACAAGCACACATCCACCTACAGAAATCAGAACTGATCCTTAAAACGAAACTCCAGTTTATATTCTGAATTTTTATCTTTTCTTAACTTTGGTTAATTAACGGATCCGCCGTATAACTAGCCCTAACCAACAAATAATCACAGTGTCCGCACTAATGATTTAATCTAATGGCAGCCTTAAGATCTAGATAAATTCATTAATCTTAACAACCAAGTTGTCTGCTTGTGTTGCTTTGATCGAATGTTTTCCCTAAGTTTAATAACGTAGTTCCGCCACAATTATCAAGCTTAGTTGCTTCACAAGTTTATATACCCTAACTCCGGTTTTGATATCAAACTTAGCAATAGATTGTTCACAATAATAACTTAGAGTCCGCTCTAGCAATTATCAACAACAATCATAGAAAACATGCATAGGAAAACAATCATACCCATTCATAATACAAACTGAAAATAAATGAAGAATAAATCTCACAGTTCTTGAAATCTGAAAGTTTCTGCGTCCTTGCAACCAAGAAAAGAGCTTAGCCTTGCATATCTATTGAACAACTACTCCTAAAGATAAAAGAAAGCATTATTTCTAGTATGTAGAGAGGAGAGTTTGTGTTTCTTCACTTCTAATTGCTACCACCTTTCTAATTGCTACCACCTTTCTTCACTCCCTCCTCTTCTTTCTTGGCTCTCTTGATGTCTATATATAGGCTTCAATGGCAGCTCCTCTTGCTTCTTTATCAACAATGGTGGCTGCCAAACTTGCCAAACTTTGACATTAGTAGTCACCACAAACAACCCACCATTGTAGCCTCCTTCTTTGACAATGGCAGCATTCCAACTTGCAGCTGGTTTGTGGTTGGTGATTTGAGGTTGGTGGATTGAGGTTGGTGGCTACTTTTCTTGACCTTCTAGATTGATTTACTAGAGGGGCTAAATTGCTGAAATTATAACTTGGATGATAGTTTAGAAGTTTCGAAACATAATTTGGACTCATTTCTTCACGAAACCTGATTGCTGGCAGAATTCAGTTGTCATCTTTGAAAAATCATATCGGCCTCATCTGACATCATTTTTGGCTGAACATTGGAGCGTTTCTAGACCTTTGAGTCAGGAATCCAAAAAAAGTGAGTTTGCATCAATTGGACTTCTATAGCTCCAGATATGGAATTTTGAATGGACAAAGGTCAACAGTGGCAGAATACGAGATTTGACTTTGAAGGATGTGATTTCCATGATCTTCCTCTTTGTATTTTTCTTGCATTACATTTCCAGAAAGGTATGGATGTTAGCTTTTTAGAGCCACTGGAATCACTTCATTTTGATCTCTAGAAATCACGCTCTGCACAAAACATCGACTGAACATCAAATCTGCCAATTATCTCCAATTTACTCCTTTTTGCATTTTTCATCCAAAAGTGCCTTCAAAACATAAAACAAAGAATATCAAGGCATTTTACATATAAAACATGGACAAAACATTAGGTAAATATGGGTGAAACAATCGAATAATATGGTTACATCAGTTGCTATAATTTGGACTTGAAAATGATCTTTTAAAATTTTAAACTCTGTATAAAAGTTGTAGGCCTATGTCTTACCTTTCCATCCATATAAAGTAGACCTAAATTCAGGATCTACAAGTCTAGATATGACCCAATTACCAAACAGTATTCAAGTTTGGATTGTCACCAACATCTCTATTCTAAGTTGGGCCCTCTCTTTATTTTTTCAATTTCAATACTTCAACTAATCAGTCAATCCTTTTATTTATGTGATAAGCCTATATTTAGAATGAACATTTACAATAAATTAAAGGTACCTTATCATATCAGAATTGTTATTATAAAACATATTTTAATTAAGGAGTTATTGATACTTCAAGTAAATAATGATATAAAACCTTGATAAAAATGCACTTTTAAGTACTAATCACCAAATAAGATAAGGATCTTCTTAAATTTTCTTAAATTTTAGATAGAACAACAATTAGAAATACAATAACATCTTAGCTTTTTATCATACTATCAAACAATGCAGCTTACCTTAGGTAAGGTGTATCAAGGGTGCTAACATATTTATTTTATACAATTAGTCCCCATACCTGATCTTTGAGACTAGTTAGGTGATTAGTACTTAAAAGTGCATTTTTGTCATAGTTTTATATCATCATTTTGCACTTGAAGTATCAATAACTCCTTAACTAAAGCATGTTTTATAATAATATATCTAATAATATAAGATACCTTTAATTTATGGTAAATGTTCATTTTAAATGCAGGCCTATCACATAAATGAAAATATTGATTGATGACTTTAAGAACTTAAATTGCAAAGGCAAAGAGATGGCCAAACTTAGAAAAGAGATGTCGGTGCAATCCAAACCGGAACACTATTCGGTAATTGGATCATATATGGAGCTACAGATCTCAGATTTAGGTCCAATTTATATGGATGGAAAGGTAAGACATAGGCCTACAACTTTCATATGGATGGAAAGGTAAGACATAGGCCTACAACTTTCATATGGAGCCCAAGATCTAAAACGGCCATTATCAAGTCCAAATTATAGCAACAACAAAGAAGCCCGAATCTGTCTTCCAGCCCGAGCACTGTTTGGTATTTTGGCCAACAAATGAGCTGAATTATTTACACAAGAAAGCTGAGACAATTGCCTACAACTTTCATGTTTAAAACTGGCTCCAATTTTGACGTTATCAATGACGTTTTGGGCAGACAAGAGAAGATAAGGATTGTCACCAAGTCAAAAGTTGGCCACCCACTTATCAATTAGTCATCAAATCAATAGTTCCCACTTTTGGCCTATAAAAGGAGGCATTTGCCATGTATTTAGGCATCTTGGTTTCCAGATCAAGATCATTCTCTTCCTTTCTCTCTTTGTATTTTTTGTAATGTTTATGCTTTGCTTTCATTAATATTAAGTTTATGCCTTTCATTTCCTTTCTTTTACTTAGTTAGCTTTTATGTTCTTATTTTGTTTTTCTATTTTGCTTTCTTTCATTATGTCTAGCTAAGTTAATTATGTCAAGGTGAAAAGGTTACACTAATGGTGTGAGAATAAGTATAATGTAAACTTAATATGGACCTTAATGTTTGATACTAACATGTTTTATATTTGTTATCTTGTTCACTCTTTAATACTTTGCTTGTTAAATGACTAATCTTGATTTATGTTGTATACCACTTGGTACAACAAATGCTTGGCACTTTCATAGCCCATAAAGTATGGTATAACCGACACCTGAGCTATGAAAGGAACTTGATTTGATGTTAACATAAGTTATAATCATGAATGCTTGACGAGATTTACAAGTATTAGCATTAATTGAATAAGATGACTAATGTAATCATGTTAATAATATATAATCTGATTGGAACCTCCTTTGTGTGTGGTTTCCAATTCAATACTAAGAGTTTATACTATACTTGTTTGATATACCATTAGTGGAACCTCTAACCTTGACATTTGTTATTATTATTGTTTAATCTTTACATTAATTTTCCATCTCCAAGTTCTCATCATCTTCTTCTTCTTCTCTTTGTTTATTATTATTATTATTATTACTACTACTATTATTACTACTATTACTACTACTACTACTACTACTACTACTACTACTACTACTATTATTATTATTATTATTATTATTGTTATTATTATTATTATTGTTATTGTTATTGTTATTGTTATTATTATTGTTGTTGTTATTGTTGTTGTTGTATTATTGTTATTTATAATTTGTACAAATAACCTCCCTGTGGTTCGACCCCGGTCCTGCCGGGTTATTTATTACTTCGACACTCCTGCACTTGGGAGAAGACATCAATCTTTTAGTCGTGTCATTAGGGTTTTTAGTGACCAAAATACTAGGTGGCGACTCTCTTTTCCCCTTTCCACTAATAGAAGATAAGAATTCCTTGTTATCCTATATTTTCCAGATAGATACTTAGATAAAGTGGAATATCCATCGCGACACCGCACATATACGATAAAATAACGACTCCACTGGGGACCTTGTGTACTAAGCTTTGTTTTTCCTGATCATCATGTTTCATTGCTTGGTTTGTGCGTTTATTATTAATATTTATTTCCTTTATTTATTTTCTTATATGCTTTAAATTCTCTACATATTTGTTCATGCAATGTATATAATTACCTCATGCTCATACTTTAATTTTTGAAAGTACATTGTTGCTACAATTTGGACTTGATAATGGCCTTTTTAGATCTTAGGCTCCATATGAAAGTTGTAGGCTTATGTCTTACCTTTCTATCCATATAAATGGGACCTAAATCTGAGATATATAGCTCTAGATATGACCCAATTACCGAACAGTGTTCCAGTTTGGATTGCACCGACATCTCTTTTCTAAGTTTGGCCATCTCTTTATCCTTGCAATTTAAGTTCTTCAAGTCATCAATCAATCCTTTCATTTATGTGATAAGCCTGCATTAAAAATAGACATTTACCACAAATTATAGGTATCTTATATTATTAGATACATTATTATAAAACATATTTTAGTTAAGGAGTTATTGATACTTCAAGGGCAAAATGATGATATAAAACCATGATAAAAATGCACTTTTAAGTACTAATCACACCCCCCAACCAGCTTATTACTAGTCCCTAGTAATCAAAGCGTTAAAATAGAAAACAAATTTGCAAATTTCATAAAGCAAGGTATTCATCATTTAACTTCCATTAATCCATCCAGATAAACAAACTCTCATTAAATTTATATATCTGCTCAATACCACTTAACAAGATATTAATAAACCTTTCTTTTGTGCTCAATGTATCAACACATAATTATGGGGCTTTTCTTGGAAGAAAACAAAATTTTTGTTCTAATGTTTAAGGTTAACTTCCTTGGGTTGGGATTACTATTTTTGTCTCTTTTTTATTGGGATTATTATTTTTGTCTTTTCTTTTTTCTTTTTAAAAATCTATATACATATAATTTAAAAACATCATGCATCTTTAACCCATGTAACGAGCTTTCAGCTAATGACTCCCAGACCAGTTGGTCTTAGGGCATTAGGTGTTAAGACACCCCTACGAGCTTGGTAACTCGGGTCGCAGATACTGATATGTAGATAGTGCAATGTTTGATTCCCTTAAGCTTTTCTCCTCAACCCATGTAACAAGCGTTGGGCCAATAGCTCCCAAGTCAGTTGACTTTAGGGTATTAGGTGTTAAAACACCCCTTCGGGCTTAATTGCTTAGGTTAGGGAGGCTACGAAATCAAACTTATCTACATTTTTATTATCATTATTTTTTTTTCTTTTTCTCTTTTTTTTTTCTTTCTTTTTTTTTTGTTTTTTTTTTAATTATATACAATCCCTTTCCCTTAGTTGTTACCTTTAACAAAAGAACATAAATAATGTAATAATCCAATATGCAACCCACAATCATATGTTAAAGTGTGTGTGTGTAAATTAAGGTTTAGAAATACATGTTAAATAAGTATATGAGCAGAATTAAGTGGTAACAATACGAGAGTTTGTAAACCTGAATATTTCAGGAAGTATTATAATAGACCTTGTTAAGAATGGTTACTAAGATGCGTCTCAAGAGTCACTTTAACAAAAGAACTCCTTTACTCTGCCATCCTAGTAACAACAATTATGCACATGCTTTATGAAATGAAAAACAATTTTTTTTTTTCAACTACTACCCTCTCCCCCCAACCAAAACGAGACATTGTCCTCAATGTTCTAAGGTAGAAAGATAGAGTATAGAAGATATCACCTGAAATAACGAACACTAACAAACCTGAAACACACTAAAACAAAAATAAGAAATAACAAAACACAATAATAAAACCAAAAGACACAAAAATTCACAAATGAAGGCTCAAATCCAATCTAAGCTTTTTAATTTTTACAAAAAAAAAAATTCAAATTGCAATTGTGATTGTGGCTCACATCTTCCCTTGGTTTTACGTCCAAGAACGACTTAAACGCCCTCTATGGGTCGGGGATAGGCTTCCCATCCAGTTTTCTTAAAAACTAGCAAACAGGGTCTTTTTTAGTCAGATTCCCAAGACTAAGTCGATCATGTTCTTTATGAAATAGTGGCCATAAATCATGAATTGCACGATGCACATCTCCACTAGGATGCGTCTCAAGAGTCAATAGAAGATTATCTAAAGACTCCTTACTCAGGCCATCCTTAATGAATTGTATTTTATATTCACGGTTTATAGATACCATTCCTAAAAAACAACATTGTGTATTACAAGTCCATCTAGCACATCGATGACAGACTTCTAGTCGTTTTGCACGACGTTTCTTTGCAAAAGTGCTTTTACCTGTTCCAGGCATGTGTGAAATGAAGAAGTTAGAGGACTCATCTGATAATCGGACCTTTGCTTCAATCAACCAGCGAATATCTTCAGGAATTCCATGATTCATTAACAATCTCAATCTTACACATCTAGCACGGTAAATTTTTGTAATCGCATTCTGAGGTAGAGCGGGAAAATGCTTTTTCAATTTTTCAAGATTAGTGTCCATTTTCAAATGAGAATTAGAAGAGAGATTCAAAGAATTGCACAAATATATACACAGATATCAGTTATTGTGGGAAACTAAAAGAACCGACTTAAGTCACGGAGTACCGTTGTCCGCCATTTGACCGGGGTGAGAGAAACTTGCAAAAATGACTCAAAAAGAAACAAAAATAAAATAAAATAAAATCAATCTTTATATACAGGATCACCCAATTCAATAGAGTTATGTTCAACTGAAAAATTGTCAAAGTAAACTTTCAGAAGATGTCCATTTACCTTGAAAACATTGTCATTCTTTAGATTCTCGATGTCATAGGCCCCATATGGATACACATGTTTCACAATAAAAGGACCGCTCCATCTTGATCTTAATTTTCCAGGAAATAAATGCAGTCGAGAATTATAAAGCAAGACTTTTTGACCAACATTGAAGGTTTTTCTCTGTATTTTCTTGTCATGAAACACTTTAATTCTTGCTTTATGAATTCTTGAATTTTCATATGCATCATTTCTTATTTCCTCAAGCTCATTTATTTGTAATTTTCGCAGTTGACTAGCATCATCCAGATTTGAATTGAAAGCTTTAATAGCCCAATAAGCTTTATGTTCAAGTTCCACAGGCAAGTGACAAGGTTTTCCATAGACTAGTCTATAAGGTGACATACCTAATGATGTTTTATAAGCAGTTCGATAAGCCCAAAGTGCATCATTAAGTCTTAAAGACCAGTCTTTCCTATTAGGGTTCACTGTTTTCTCCAAAATATGTTTGATCTCCCTATTAGCAAGCTCTACTTGTCCACTTGTTTGAGGGTGATAAGGGGTGGCAACTTTGTGTGTGATTCCATATTTCTTCATTAAAGACTCAAATGGCATGTTGTAGAAATGTGTTCCACCATCACCTATTATGGCTCGAGGGACTCCAAATCGACTCAAAATATTTTCTTTCAAAAACTTTATCACTGTTTTGTGATCATTGTTTTGACTTGGAATTGCCTCTATCCATTTTGAAACATAATCTACTGCGACTAATATGTATAAGAAACCAAATGATGGAGGGAATGGACCTATAAAATCTATACCCCAACAATCAAAGATCTCAATGACAATAATAGGATTTAAAGGCATCATGTGACGTTTTGAAATAGATCCTAACTTTTGACAATTTTCACAAGACTTGTAGAATGCATGTGAGTCTTTGAACATGGTGGGCCAGTAAAATCCACTTTGTAAGATTTTTGCAGTTGTCTTTCTTGATGAGAAATGGCCCCCACATGCCTCAGAATGACAAAATTTAATGACACTACTTACCTCATTGTCCGGAATGCATCTTCGAAATATTTGATCAGGACAATATTTGAATAAATAAGGATCATCCCAATAAAAGTTCTTCACTTCGTTCAAGAACTTTCTTTTATCTTGGGTACTCCAATGAGTTGGCAATTGTCCTGAAACAAGAAAATTGACAATATTAGCAAACCAAGGCATTGTAGAGACAGAAAGTAAAGATTCATCGGGAAAGTAGTCATCGATTGGTGTAATGTCAGTTTTCGAATCTATTGTCAATCTTGACAAGTGATCTGCGACAACATTTTCGCTGCCTTTCTTATCTTTGATTGTGATATCAAATTCTTGAAGTAATAAAATCCACCGCACCAATCTAGCCTTGGAATCTTTCTTAGAAAGAAGATATTTCAATGCTGCATGATCACTAAAAACAACAACAGGTGAGCCAACAAGAAAAGATTTGAATTTTTCACATGCAAATACTACTGCAAGTAATTCTTTTTCAGTGGTGGTATAATTCATTTGAGCACTATTTAAAGTTTTACTTGCATAGTAAATTACATAAGGTTTCTTATCTTTTCTTTGTCCCAAAACAGCACCTACGGCATAATCACTAGCATCACACATTATTTCAAAAGGTAATGACCAATCGGGAGGTTGAATGATAGGAGCACAAGTAAGCAAGTTTTTAAGTTTAACAAAGGCTTCTTCACAATGTTCAGTCCATTCAAAAATAGTATCCTTTGTTAGAAGGTTACTTAAAGGCTTAGATATTACACTAAAATCTTTGATGAACCTTCTATAAAAACCAGCATGTCCCAGGAAGGATCTAACATCTTTAAGAGATTTTGGTATTGGCAAGTTTGCAATTAACTCGATTTTAGATTTGTCAACCTCAATTCCTTTTGATGAAACAATGTGACCAAGTACAATGCCGTTTGTTACCATAAAATGACATTTTTCCCAATTCAGCACAAGATTCTTTTCTTCACACCTGGTCAAAACCTTTTCTAAGTTAGTCAAATAATCATAAAATGAATCGCCAAAAACAGAAAAATCATCCATGAAAATCTCAAGAAAATGTTCAACCATATCACTAAATATACTAAGCATGCATCTTTGAAATGTGGCTGGTGCATTACATAATCCAAAAGGCATCCTTCGATATGCAAAAGTACCAAATGGACATGTGAAAGTAGTCTTTTCTTGATCTTCCAATGCAATTTCAATTTTGTTGTAACCCGAATAGCCATCTAGGAAACAATAAAATTCATGACCTGCAACTCTTTCTAGGATTTGATCCATGAAAGGTAAAGGAAAATGATCTTTTCTAGTCATTGAATTAAGTTTTCTATAGTCAATGCACATGCGCCAACCAGTAACAGTTCTAGTGGGAATTAACTCATTGTTCTTATTTGTTATCACAGTGACTCCAGACTTCCTGGGTACAACTTGGGTACGACTTACCCATTTGCTGTCAGAAATAGGATAAATGATTTCATTATCTAGAAGCTTAATGACTTCATTTTTCACTACTTCTTTCATATTAGGATTTAGCCTTCGTTGCATTTCTCTATAGGGTTTAGCATTTTCCTCTAAATAAATTCTGTGTGTACAAATCAAAGGACTAATTTCTTTTATATCAGCTATGGTCCATCCTAATGCTTTTTTATGCATTTTCAGAGTTTGTAATAACTTACCTTCTTGATGTGCATTAAGTTTGGAAGAGATTATTACCGGAAAAGTTTCATTTTCTCCCAAAAATGAGTATTTGAGACTGGATGGCAACGGCTTCAAATCAGGTTTTGGCGGTTGAACACTTGAAGGTACGGACTTAATTGGTCGTGGTGGCAATTCCTCAATTTGTGGCCTCCAATTACTTGTCTTTGATTCTTCCTGAAAATAAATCATTTCCAAATCATCAAATTCATCAATCTCAATTTCACTAGAAGTGGTTGGAAATTGATCATGAATTAATTTTTCAGTAAAGTTCACTTCCTGTAAGTCATTATCATCTCTAGGTTGCTTGCAAATGTTGAAAATATTCATCTCCAATGTCATGTTTCCAAATGATAGCTTCATCAGTCCATTCCTACAATTAATCAATGCATTAGAAGTTGCAAGAAATGGACGTCCTAAAATAACAGGAAATGAATTACATACTTCAATAGGTTGTGTGTCCAAGACAATAAAATCCACAGGATAAATGAATTTATCAACTTGTACAAACACATCTTCAATTATTCCTCTAGGCACTTTTATAGATTTATCGGCAAGTAAAAGAGTTATAGAAGTTGGTTTTAACTCACCTAGATTGAGACTCTGAAAAACTGAATATGGAAGTAAATTCACACTAGCACCAAGATCAAGTAAGGCTCTTTCAATTTTATGCTCTCCAATAAAGCAAGAAATTGTAGGACAACCAGGGTCTTTATATTTCAAAGCATTATTGTTTTGAAGAATAACACTTACTTGTTCGGTTAGAAAGGCTTTCTTTTTCACATTCAGTTTCCTCTTCACGGTGCATAGATCTTTCAAAAATTTAGCATAGGAAGGAACCTGTTTAATAGCATCCAGCAAAGTTATATTGATCCTTACCTGTTTGAAAGTTTCAAAGATTTCAGAGGTGTGTTTAACTTTCCTTTGTTTGGTCATGGCTTGAGGAAATGGAAGTGCTGGCGGTGAATCAGTCGTTTCTTTGCAATTTTCAGATTCAACCCCTTCCTTACCCTCAGAGATTGACTCATCATCTTTCTCATAAGGTTCAAGAGAGGATTTTTCAATAACCTTACCACTACGCAGAGTAGTGACTGATTTGACTTGATCCATATGTTGGCTTCCGGAACTACTTGCATTTGCATTGTATTGCCCCTTGGGATTTTGTTGCGGTTGAGATGGAAACTTACCTTTCTCTTGGAAACTGAGAGCAGATGTTAATTTAGCAAGAGTATCTTTAAAATCTGTCATGTTTTGAGCAAGTTGAGTATTGATTATCTCTTGCTTTTCAATGAATGCATGCAATGTTTCCTCAAGATTTCTTCTAGGAGGTGGGGCATAAGGAGGTGCATATCCATGAGAATTTTGGAAATTGTGGTGTGCTTGAAACGGTGGTTGTGAAGTTTGTGCATTGTTGTTCTCACTCTTCCAACTAAAATTTGGGTGATTTCTCCAACCAGGGTTGTATGTTTGTGAGTATGGGTTGTGGCTGGGCCTTTGGAAACTGTTTAAAGCATGGGCTTGTTCATGGAGACATTCCTTAAAAGAAGGCAAGGTTGGACAATCGTTGGTTGAGTATTCATTTGTTTCATAGATTTAACACACAATGTTTTCAACAGATTTTAATTGACCACTCTTTTTCAATTCTAGTGCCTCGACTTTTCTAGCTAAAGATGCAAACTTGGCTTGAAGGTCATGATCTTCCCTAAGGTTGTACATGCCTCCACTAGATGTGTGAGGTTGAGTTTTACTCGGTGCCTCATAAGTACCCGCAGTGTCCCAATTTTAAGCATTTTCAGCTAACAAGTCTAAGTACTCCATTGCTTCATCAGGGTCTTTATCTTCAAAAGTTCCATTGCACATCAATTCAACCATTTGCCTATCTTTAGGTGTTAACCCTTCATAGAAATGTGAAACCAATCTCCATGTTTCAAAACCATGATGAGGGCAAGTACTAAGCAAGTCTCGATACCTATCCCAACATTTGTAAAATGTTTCTCCTGGTTTTTGAGTGAAAGTGGTGATTTGTCTCTTGAAAGAGTTTGTTCTATGAGATGGGAAAAACTTCTTTAAAAATTGTTGTTGCATTTCATCCCAAACACGAATGGATCCTGGTCTTAAATTTTGTAGCCATGTTTTAGCTTTATCTTTTAATGAAAAAGGAAAAAGCTTTAATCTGATGGTGTTCATGCTACAATTTAAGTTATTATATGTGTTGCACACCTCTTCAAATTCCCTTAAATGCAAGTATGGATTTTCTAATTCCAAACCATGAAAAGAAGGTAAAAGTTGAATAATACCTGGTTTAAAATTAAAATGAGATGCATCGGGAGGAAAAACTATGCATGATGGTGCACTTGTTCTTATGGGATTCATGTGGTCTCTAAATGTTCTAGCACGATTATTCTCATTAATTTCATTATGAAGTGATTGATTATCTTCTTCCGCCATATTTTCTGAAAATGATGAGGATACCCTACAAAGTCTACCACTTGATGTACGTGACCACACTCTCATGCACGTGTAGGAATAAAATAAAAAACAAGAAGAAGAAAACAAAAGAAGGAGGAAGAAAACAAAATAAAAAGAAACAAAAGAAAAGAAACAAAGTTATATACAAGAAAAGTGAAAAGAGAAAATAAAATAAATACTATAATTTATACAAGAACTTACCTCCCCGGCAACGGCGCCAAAAACTTGACACAACTAAAAGGTTGATGTCTTCTCCCAAGTGCAGGAGTGTCGAAGTAATAAATAACCCGGCAAGACCGAGGTCGAACCACAGGGAGGTTATTTGTACAAATTATAAATAACAATAATAAAACAACAATAACAACAACAACAACAACAACAACAACAACAACAACAACAACAACAATAATAATAATAATAATAGTAGTAGTAGTAGTAGTAGTAGTAGTAGTAGTAGTAGTAGTAGTAGTAGTAGTAGTAGTAGTAGTAGTAGTAGTAGTAGTAGTAGTAGTAGTAGTAGTAGTAGTAGTAGTAATAATAATAATAATAAAGAAAGAGAAGAAGAAGAAGAAGATGATGATGAGAACTTGGAGATGGAAAATTAATGTAAGGATTAAACAATAATAATAACAAATGTCAAGGTTAGAGGTTCCACTAATGGTATATCAAACAAGTATAGTATAAACTCTTATTATTGAATTGGAAACCACACACAAAGGAGGTTCCAATCAGATTATATATTGTTAACATGATTACATTAGTCATCTTATTCAATTAATGCTAATACTTGTAAATCTCATCAAGCATTCATGATTATAACTTATGTTAACAACAAATCAAGTTCCTTTCATAGCTCAAGTGTCGGTTATACCATACATTATGGGCTATGAAAGTGCCAAGCATTTGTTGTACCAAGTGTTATACAACATAAATCAAGATTAGTCATTTAACAAGCAAAGTATTAAAGAGTGAACAAGATAACAAATATAAAACATGTTAGTATCAAACATTAAAGTCCATATTAAGTTTACATTATACTTATTCTTACACCATTAGTGTAACCTTTTCACCTTGACATACCAAACATTAAAGTCCATATTAAGTTTACATTATACTTATTCTCACACCATTAGTGTAACCTTTTCACCTTGACATAATTAACTTAGCTAGACATAATGAAAGAAAGGAAAACAAATAAACAAAATAAGAACATAAAAGTTAACTGACATAATGAAAGAAAGCAAAATAGATAAACAAAATAAGAACATAAAAGTTAACTAAGTAAAGGAAAGGAAATGAAAGGCATAAACTTAATATTAATGAAAGCAAAGCATAAACATTACAAAAAATACAAAGAGAGAAACGAAGAGCATGATCTTGATTTGGAAACCAAGATGCCTAAATGCATGGCAAATGCCTCCTTTTATAGGCCAAAATTGGGAACTATTGATTTGATGACTAATTGATAAGTGGGTGGCCAACTTTTGACTTGGTGACAATCCTTATCTTCTCTTGTCTGCCCAAAACGTCATTGATAACGTCAAAATTGGAGCCAGTTGTAAACATGAAAGTTGTAGGCAATTGTCTCAGCTTTCTTGTGTAAACAATTCAGCTCATTTGGACTTCTAGAACTCCAGATATGGCCAAAATACCGAACAGTGCTCGGGCTGGAAGACAGATTCGGGCTTCTTTGTTGTTGCTACAATTTGGACTTGATAATGGCCTTTTTAGATCTTGGGCTCCATATGAAAGTTGTAGGCCTATGTCTTACCTTTCCATCCATATAAATTGGACCTAAATCTGAGATCTGTAGCTCCAGATATGACCCAATTACCGAACAGTGTTCCGGTTTGGATTGCACCGACATCTCTTCTCTAAGTTTGACCATCTCTTTATCCTTGCAATTTAAGTTCTTCAAGTCATCAATCAATCCTTTCATTTATGTGATAGCCCTGCATTAAAAATAGACATTTACCACAAATTATAGGTATCTTATATTATTAGATACATTATTATAAAACATATTTTAGTTAAGGAGTTATTGATACTTCAAGTGCAAAATGATGATATAAAACCATGATAAAAATGCACTTTTAAGTACTAATCACACAACCTGTTGAAGCATGCAATTCAATTCCTGTTATTTTAGGACGTCCATTTCTTGCAACTTCTAATGCATTGATTAATTGTAGGAATGGAGTGATGAAGTTATCTTTTGGAAACATGACATTGAAAATGAATGTTTTTAACATTTGCAAGCAACCTGGAGATGATAATGATTTACAGGAAGTAGATTTTATTGAAAAAATAATTTACGATCAATTTGAAAATTCTTCCAATGAAACTGAGTTTAATGAATCTGAAGATTTGCAAATGGTTTGTTTTCAGGAAGAATCAAAGGCAAATATTTGGAGACCAAAAATTGAGGAATTGCCACCACGATCAATTGGGTCCATACCTTCAAGTGTTCAACCACCAAAACCTGATTTGAAGCCATTGCCATGTAATCTTAAATACTCATTTTTGGGAGAAAATGAAACTTTTCCGGTAATAATTTCTTCCAAACTTAATGTTCATCAAGAAGGGAAGTTATTACAAACTCTGAAAATGCACAAAAATGCATTAGGATGGACCATAGCTGACATAAAAGGAATTAGTCCTTTGATTTGCACACACAAGATTTATTTGGAGGAAAATGCTAAACCCTCTAGAGAAATGCAATGAAGGCTTAATCCTAATATGAAAGAAGTAGTGAGGAATGAAGTCATTAAACTTCTAGATAATGGAATCATTTATCCTATTTCTGATAGCAAATGGGTAAGTCCTACCCAAGTTGTACCTAAAAAGTCTGGAGTTACTGTGATAACAAATGAGAAAAATGAGTTAATTCCAACGAGGACTATTACTGGTTGGCGCATGTGCATTGACTATAGGAAACTTAATTCAATGACTAGAAAAGATCACTTTCCTTTACCTTTCATGGATCAAATTCTAGAAAGAGTTGCAGGTCATGAATTTTATTGTTTTCTAGATGATTATTCAGGTTACAACCAAATTGAAATTGCATTTGAAGATCAAGAGAAAACTACTTTCACATGTCCATTTGGTACATTTGCATACCGAAGGATGCCTTTTGGATTATGTAATGCACCAGCCACGTTTCAAAGATGCATGCTTAGCATATTCAGTGATATGGTTGAACGTTTTCTTGAGATTTTTATGGATGATTTTTCTGGTTTTGGTGATTCATTTGATAATTGTTTAACTAATTTGGAAAAGGTTTTGAACAGGTGTGAAGAGAAGAATCTTGTGTTGAATTGGGAAAAATGTCATTTTATGGTAACAAACGGCATTGTACTTGGTCACATTGTTTCATCAATAGAAATTGAGGTTGATAAATCTAAAATTGAGTTAATTGCCAACTTGCCAACACCAAAATCTGTTAAAAATGTTAGATCATTTTTAGGACATGCTGGTTTTTATAGAAGGTTTATCAAAGATTTTAGTGTAATATCTAAGCCATTGTGTAACCTTCTAACAAAAGATAATGTTTTTGAATGGACTGAATATTGTGAAGAAGCCTTTGTTAAACTTAAAAACCTGCTTACATCTGCTCCTGTCATTCAACCTCCTGATTGGTCATTACCTTTTGAAATAATGTGTGATGCTAGTGATTATGCCGTGGGTGCTGTTTTAGGACAAAGAAAAGATAAGAAACCCTATGTGATTTACTATGCAAGTAAAACTTTAAATAGTGCTCAAATAAATTACACAACCACTGAAAAGGAATTACTTGCTGTAGTATTTGCATGTGAAAAATTTAGATCTTAACTTGTTGGCTCACCTGTTATTGTTTTTAGCGATCATGCAGCGTTGAAATATCTTCTTTCTAAGAAGGATTCTAAAGCTAGATTGGTGTGGTGGATTTTGTTACTTCAAGAATTCGATATCACAATCAAGGATAAGAAAGGCACCGAAAATGTTGTCGCGGATCATTTGTCAAGATTGACAATTGATTTGAAATCTAACATCACACCAATCGATGACTACTTTCCTGATGAATCTTTACTTTCTGTCACTACAATGCCTTGGTTTGCTAATATTGTTAACTTCCTTGTTTCAGGACATTTGCCAGCGCATTGGGGCACCCAAGACAAAAGAAAGTTCTTGAACGCAGTGAAGAACTTTTATTGGGATGACCCTTATCTATTCAAATATTGTCCTGATCAAATATTTCGAAGATGCATTCCCGACAATGAGGTAAGTAATGTCATTAAATTTTATCATTTTGAGGCATGTGGGGGTCACTTTTCGTCAAAAAAGACAGCTGCAAAAATCTTACACTGTGGATTTTATTGGCCCACCATGTTCAAGGACATGCATACATTCTGCAAGACTTGTGAAAATTGTAAAAAGTTAGGATCTCTTTCAAAACGTCACATGATGCCTTTAAGTACTATTCTTGTCATTGAAATCTTTGACTGTTGGGGTATAGATTTTATGGGTCCATTTCCTCCATCATTTGGTTTTGTGTACATATTAGTCGCAGTAGACTATGTTTCAAAATCGATAGAAGCAATTCCAAGTCGTAACAATGATCATAAAACAGTCATTAAGTTTTTGAAAGAAAACATTTTGAATCGATTTGGAATCCCTCGAGCCATGATAAGTGATGGTGGAACACATTTCTGTAACAAGCCATTTGAGTCTTTAATGAAGAAATATGGAATCACACACAAAGTTGCCACCCCTTATCACCCCCAGACAAATGGACAAGTAGAACTTGCTAATAGGGAGATCAAACAAATCTTGGAGAAAACAGTGAACCCTAATCGAAAGGACTGGTCTTTAAGACTTAATGATGCACTTTGGGCCTATCGAACTGCTTTTAAAACATCATTAGGTATGTCACCTTATAGGTTGGTGTATGGAAAACCTTGTCATTTGCCTGTGGAACTTGAATACAAAGCTTATTGGGCTATTAAAGCTTTCAATTCAAACCTGGATGATGCGAGTCAGCTGCGAAAGTTACAAATAAATGAGCTTGAAGAAATAAGAAATGATGCATATGAGAATTCAAAAATTCATAAAGCAAGAATCAAAGACTTTCATGATAAAAGAATCTTGAGAAAAACATTTGATGTTGGTCAAAAAGTTTTGCTTTATAATTCTCGACTCCATTTATTTCCTGGAAAGCTAAGATCAAGATGGAGCGGTCCATTTGTTGTGAAACATGTATATCCTTATGGGGCCTTTGATATTGAGAATCCAAAGAATGGTAATGTTTTCAAGGTCAATGGACATCGTTTGAAAGCTTACTTTGATAATTTTTCTAGTGAAAATGAATCCATTGGTTTGAATGATCCTGTATATGAAGGTTGATTATTTTGTTTTTCTCATATTTTTTTGTGTTTCTTTTTTGTGTGACTTTTGTTTTGCTAGTCTTTCTCCAACCCCGGTCAAATGGCGGATAACGGTACTCCGTGACTCTTAAGTCGGTTCTTTCAATTTCCTATGATAATTGATATCTTTGTATATATTTGTTCAATTCCTTGTTCCTTCTCTTTTCTTTACATCTCTTCTTCATTTCTCTTTAAAAACAAAACAAAACAAAAATGGACACCACTCTTGAAACATTGAAAAAGTATTTTCCTGCTCTGCCTCAGAATGCGATTACAAAAATTTACCGTGCTAGGTGTGAAAGATTGAGGTTGTTAATGAACCATGAAATTCCTGAAGATATTTGCTGGATAATTGAAGCAAAGATCCGATTATCAGGTGAGTCTTCCAGCTCTTTTATTTCATACATGCCTGGGACAGGTAAAAGCACTTTTGCAAAGAAACGTCGTGCAAAACGACTAAAAGTCTGTCACCGATGTGCCAGATGGACTTGTAATGCAAAATGTCGTTCTTTAGGAATGATATCTATAAACCGTGAAGATAAAATACAATTCATTAAGGATGGCCTGAGTAAGGAGTCTTTAGATAATCTTCTATTAACTCTTGAAACGCATCCTAGTGGAGATGTGCATCGTGCAATTCATGATTTATGGCCTCATTTTCATAAAGAACATGATCGACTTAGTCTTGGGAATCTGACTAAAAAAGACCCTGTTAGCCAGTTTTTAAGAAAATTGGATGGGAAGCCTATCCCCGACCCATAGAGGGCGTTTAAGCCGTTCTTGGACGTAAAACCAAGGGAAAGCTGTGAGCCACAATCACAACTGCTTGTACATACATATTTGTTTTTTTATATATAATAATAATAATAAAAAAAAAAAAAAGAAAGAGAGAGAGAGAGTGAGACTTCAGCTAGCCTACATATAGGTGGTATGCTTTGTATTTTCAATTTCTCATCTATAAAATCTTCTCTTCCTTTCCATCATTTCTACTCAACCCATTCATTCAGCATATATAGAAGTGTGTAGAAATGGCAAGTTCCTCTGTTCCTAAAATAAAAAATATTTGTGTTTTTTGTGGATCTAGTCCTGGGAAAGAAAAGGAGTTTTTAGAATCAGCAAATCATCTTGGTCGGGTACTAGCTGAGAGAAAGATTCATTTAGTGTATAAGGGAGGCAGCCTTAGGTTAATGGGGGGTGTTTCAATAGCTGCATTTGTAGGAGGCAGTCAAGTTTTGGGGGTTGTCCCTAAAGCTTTAGCCGAAGGGGACATCATTGGAAAAACAATTGGAGAGGAATTACAAGTCTCCACAATGTCTGATAGAATGAATACAATGTTTAACCATGCCGATGCCTTCATTGCCTTACCAGGTGGTCTGGGTACATTGGAAGAGATCTTTCATATTTCCTCTTGGGCCTAACTGCACATTCACCATAAACCTATAGGTTTGTTAAATGTTAATGGTTTTTATGATAATTTGTTGTCTTTTCTTGATCAAGCTGTGGAACAGGAATTTCTAACATCTTCGGCACGACAAATCATAATCTCTGCTGCTACTGCTGAACAATTGATTGACCAACTACAATCTTTCAACCCTGTAATTGATCCCTCCATAAGTCAACTCAATTGGTCAAACATGAAACGTCGCAAAAAGCTTAAATTGGATTTAAGCCTTAGTTTGTGAAAAATTGTGTCTTTTGGTTTTATTAATAGCATAATATTTGTGTTTTGTTGTTTCTTATATTTGTTTTAGTGTGTTTCAGGTTTGTCAATAGTCGTTGTTTCAGGTGATATCTTCTACACTCTATCTTTTTGCTTAGAACATTGAGGACAATGTCTCATTTTGGTTGGGGGGAGAGGGTAGTAGTTGATATTACAAAAAAAAAATTATTATTAAGTAACTTTATTTTCTATTATTTAAACCATTTGCAAAAACTATTGTTACTAGGATGGCAGAGTAACGGAGGAACTTTAGTGACTCTTGAGACGCATCTTAGTAAACATTCTTAACAAGGTCTATTATAATACTTCTTGAAATATTCAGATTTACAAACTCTTGGATTGTTATCTATAGATTTTGTTTATATGCTCATCTAACAAGTATTTCTAAACCTTCATTTTCACACACACACACTCGTACATATGATTGTGGGTTGCACATTGGATTATTACATTATTTGTGTTCTTTTGTTAAAGGTAACAACTAAGGGAAAGGGATAGTATATAATATGCAAAAAAAAACAAAAAAAAACAAAAAAAAATATAATAATAAAAAAAAACATAGTAGATAAGTTTGGTTTCGTAGCCTCCTTGACTTAAGCAAATAAGCTCGAAGGGGTATTTGAACACCTAGTACCCTAAAGTCAACTGACTTGGGAGTTATTGGCCCAGTGCTTGTTACATGGGTTGAGGAGAAAGCTTAAGGGAATCAAACACTGCACTATCTACATATTAGTATTTGCAACCCGAGTTACTAAGCTCGTAAGGGTGTCTCAACACCTGATGCCCTAAGACCAACTGGTATGGGAGTCATTAGCCGAAAGCTCGTTACATGGGTTCAGGATACATTGTGCTATAAATTCTTGCTTTCAAAAAAAAAAAGAAAAAGAAAAAAAAAGATAACAATCCCAACCCGAAGAAGTTAACCTTAAACATTAGAACAAAAATTTTGTTTTCTTCCATGAAAAGCTCCATAACTATATTTTGATTTATTGAGCACCAAAAGAAGGTTTACTAATATCTTGTTTAAGAGGTATTAAGCAGATATATAAATTTAATGAGAGTTTGTTTATCTGGATAGATTAATAGAAGTTAAATGATGAATACCTTGCTTTGTGGTATTTGCAAATTATTTTTATATTTTAATGCTTTGATTACTAGGGACTAGTAATAAGCTGGTTGGGGGGTGTGATTAGTACTTAAAAGTGCATTCTCATTAAGGATTTATATCATCATATTGCACCTAAAGTATCATTAAATTCCCTAACAAAAGCATGTTTTATATTAGCAAGTCTAAAAATATAATATACCTTTAATTCATGGTAAATGTTCATCCTAAATGCAGGTCTATCACATAAATAAAAGGATTGATTGATGAGTTTAAGGATTGAAATTGAAAGGATAAAAAGAAGGTCAAACTTAGCAAAGTGTTGCTGGTGCATTCCAAACTCGAACACCATTCGGTAATTTGATCATATCTGGAGCTGTAGATATCAGATTTAGGTCCATTTTATATCGATGGAAAGGTAAGATATAGACCTACAACTTTCATATGGACTCAAAGACTCAGTTCCATTCCTACAATTAATCAATGCATTAGAAGTTGCAAGAAATGGACGTCCTAAAATAACAGGAAATGAATTACATACTTCAACAGGTTGTGTGTCCAAGACAATTCAGCTCATTTGGACTTCTAGAACTCCAGATATAGCCAAAATACTGAACAGTGCTCGGGCTGGAGAACAACTTCGGGCTTCTTTGTTGTTGCAATAATTTGGACTTGAAAATGGCCTTTTTAGATCTTGGGCTCCATATGAAAGTTGTAGACCTATGTCTTACCTTTCCATCCATATAAAGTAAACCTAAATCTGAGATCTATAGCTCGAGATATGACCCAATTATCGAACAGTGTTCTAGTTTGGATTGCACCGACATCTCTTTTCTAATTTTGGTCATCTCTTTGCCCTTGCAATTTAAGTTCTTAAAGTCATCAATTAATCCTTTCATTTGTGTGATAGGCCTACATTTAAAATGAACATTTACCACAAATTAAAGGTATCTTATATTATTAGATATATAATTATAAAACATGCTTTAGTTAAGGAGTTATTGATACTTCAAGTGCAAAATGATGATATAAAACCATGATAAAAATGCACTTTTAAGTACTAATCAGTATAACCTACACTTGTGCTGTGAAAGGAACTTGATTTGTTATTAATATAAGTTAGCATCATGAATTCCTAACAATATTTAAAAGTTTGGTGTTACTTAAATAAGATAATTAATATGATCATGTTAACAATTTACAATGAGCTATTAATGATAAATCATCCGATTGGAACCTTCTTTGTGTGTGATTTTCAATTGAGTAATAAAAAGAGTTTATATCATACTTGCTTGAAATACCATTAGTGGATCCTCTAACCTTGATATTTGTTTTTATCATTATTTAATCCTCACGTTAATTTTACATCTCAAAGTTCTATTTAACTACTTATTATTATTGTTTTTGTTGTTGTTGTTATTTATAATTTATATAGTTAACTTCCATGTAGTTCAATCCCAGTATTGTTAGGTTATTTATTACTTCGACACTCTTATATTTAGAAAAAAACATCAATTTTTAGTCATACCACTATTCTAGAACATTGCTTGAAAAGTGTCATCATGACGTTACACCCATGCGAGGAGGGTACGATGTGATGTATGATTTATTCTGATTGAAATGATGGAAATTACATGTAATTCATGTTAGACCACCATGACAGAAGTTAATGTCGGAATATGTGTGTGTGTGACAGGAAGTCTAAATAACTGACGCGTGAAATAGCTGGTAGGTGAATGGATATTGTTATGGAAAAGATGCTTAACACCTTGGTATGTTATTCAACAAATTCATTATGCCAAGTGACATGACTAAAAGATTGATGTCTTCTCCCAAGTGCAGGAGTGTCGAAGTAATAAATAACCCGGCAAGACCGGGGTCGAACCACAGGGAGGTTAATTGTATAAATTATAAACAATTATAAACAACAACAACAGTAACAACAATAACAACAACAACAACAACAACAACAACAATAATAATAATAATAATAATAATAATAATAATAGAATAGTAGTAGTAGTGGTGGTAGTAACAATAATAAAGAAGGAGAAGGAGAAGAAGAAGAAGAAGAAGATAAGAACTTTGAGATGGAATAATAACGTAAGGATTAAACAATGGTAACAATAAATGTCTAGATTAGAGGATTCACTAATGGTAGTCAAACAAGTATAGTATAAACTCTTATTATTCAATTGGAAACCACACACAAAGGAGGTTCCAATTAGATTATAGATTGTTAACATGATTACATTAGTTATCTTATTCGATTAATGCTAATACTTGTAAATCTCGTCAAGCATTCATGATTATAACTTATGTTAACAACAAGTCAAGTTCCTTTCATAGCTCAGTTGTCGATTATACCATACAGTATGGGCTATGAAAGTGTCAAGCATTTGTTGTGCCAAGTGTTATACAACATAAATCAAGATTAGTCATTTAACAAGCAAAGTATTAAAGAGTGAACAAGATAACAAATACAAAACATGTTAGTATCAAACATTAAAGTCCATATTAACTTGATATTAATGAAAGCAAAACATAAACATTACAAAAAATACAAAGAGAGAAAGCAAGCACCTGATCTTGATCTGGAAACCAAGATGCCTAAATATATGGCAAATGCCTCCTTTTATAGGCCAAAATTGGAAATTATTGATTTGATGATTAATTGATGAGTGGGTGGCCAACTCTTGACTTGGTGACAATCCTTATCTTCTCTTGTCTACCCAAAACATCATTGATATCATCAAAATTGGAGCCACTTGAAAATATAAAAGTTATAGAAAATTATCTTAGCTTTCTTGTGTAAAACATTCAGGTCCTTTGAACTTGTAGAACTCCAGATATGGGCTAAACGCTGAACAGTGCTTGGGCTGGAAGATAGATTCGGACTTCTTTGTTGTTGCTACAATTTGGAGTTGAAAATGATCTTTTTAGATCTTGGGCTCCATATAAAAGTTGTAGGCCTATGTCTTACCTTTCGATCCATATAAATTAGACCTAAATCTGAGATCTACAACTCCAGATATGACCCAATTACCAAACAGTGTTCCGGTTTGGATTGCACCGGCATCTCTTTTCTCAGTTTGGTCATCTCTTTGTCCTTTCAATTTCAGTTCTTAAATTCATCAATCAGTCTTTTCATTTATGTGATAGGCTTGCATTTAAAATGAACATTTATCATAAATTAAAGGTATCTTATATTATTAGATATATTATTATAAAACATGCTTTAGTTAAGGTGTTATTGATATTCAAGTGCGAAATGATGACATAAAACCTTAATAAAAAATGCACTTTTAAATATTAATCACCAAGTAATGATAAATACTTTAAATGTGATATGTTATTATTTTTATATTAATATGTATGGAACTAGTTACTTAGTAATAAGGTTAATGTTCAGTAATGAGAGGTGGAACTAGTTACCTGGTAATAAGGCTAGTGCCTAGTAATGGATAATGAAACTAGTTACTTAGTAATAGAGCTAGTGCCTAGAAATGGGCTAGTGGTTTCCAACTGCTAGGATATTGAACCTATCTTATAAGGTAAAATATATGCATGAATTATACGGGTTGGAAATGTTGATCTTATAATTGTTATCAAAATCGATATAATGAGTTGAACTATCTTGAATAAATTTTAATTCTTATTGGGTTACATTTTAATATAGAAAAATGATTTATTTGTCAGATTCCATTCACACCAGAGTCCATAAGTCGATATCTATATTACTATCTTGTGATAAATATAAATATAAACATTATTAATTGTTGATGTTAAACTGATTTGTATACCATTTTTAAGTTATGTTAACATAGAAATAAGATTCATGATGATTGGATCATGATTATAGTATTGGATTAAAATGTTAATAACTTGGCATGGTCCAAGTATAAGGAAAACTCCGCCATAAATTTAGTGGAGTATATATTAAATTATTTTAAAAGGCAGTTATACGAAATTGTATCGAAATGTTAGGGTTGTCATATAAAATGATTAATAACTTATTTGGATGACTAATTAACAACAAAAATAACATGTAATGGAGTAAGATATATATGAGTTTGATTGTATTGACAGGTTAATGATTAAGTATTAAATTAGCCTAACTAACCAAGTTTAACAAAAAAGAAAAAATGATTTGAGCATGTGTTGCAAATATAAAAGTAATGAGAGGTTAAATTACAAATAATATAAATGGACATGAAATAAGTTGAATGAATAATGAATTAAAAAAATTCTCAATATAAAAAAGGTGTTGTTATTTGGGCTGAATTACAATGTACCATAGATATAATAAATGATTTGAAAAAAAAACATGAATTAAATATATTGTGAATTAGATATGATTACATAGTGAATTATGATATGTATTAAAAGTGATTGAGAGAGAAAAGGATCATATGATTTATATGTGTTGAGAAAATAAAATATGGGGTAAATTTCATGAATTGTGAAATAATAATTGCTTGACCGCTTTTTATGATCGGCTTGTTTTAACTTGCAATTAACTCGGTAAGATCGAGGTCATATCCACAGAGAGCTAGATCTGGAAATTAAGCTAAGTAACAAAAAAAAAACTCAAGAGAAATTAAATTAAAAATAACTTGGTTGAAAATAATTGATGGATTTGTTTTCAAAGATAAAAAAAAATGTAAATAGATTTTAAATGACAAGAAAAAGTAAGTCTTGGTCCAAATCAATTTTAATGGTGATGTATTGGTGATTTCTTCAACATATATAAGATAACTCAACCTAATCTCAACGATGGTGATATTAGATCAGAAGATATTACAATGAAGTTTAGAAAGATAAAGATTGATTATTGCTTAAGAATGAACAAGTACTTTCATATTAAGTAAGACATTGAATCAAGCAATCTCTATACCAAAACTAAAATTTGTGCATAAAAATTCAAGATTATAACATTACCTAAATGGTTTCTAAAATTTCTTTGCAATAATAAATCATTCATGAAGAAAATGAGAAGATAAACATTAAGATTCATTCATATCCTAAAGAACTCACCTCAATCACCATTATCCTTGATTTGGATCCAAGAAAGAGTTTAGCCAACCATGATTATATATAAGAACACTTCAATAAACATGAAATAACTTGAATAAAACAGAAATAATAAGTTTTACAAACTAAAGAACCGAAATCTATAAAGAAGAACACAATACAATTTCAGAAAAAATTCGGACACAAATCTGACTCTAACTTTGGACAGCAATTTGACCCTCTTAGAAGCTTTTTTTTTCGAGAAGTCTATTAGAGACATATTTATAGGAAATTCTGTCACCTTTCCAGATCATTAAAGAACAGCTCATTTGGACACCTGAGTCAAAAGTTATGGGCAAAACACCGAAAGGTATTCTGAAAAATCAAATCAAGACAGCTTTACAACTACTTTGGTGCACGTTTTTCTTCCTCATTTATGAGGTGTCTCCTTCTTCTTTTTTACCCAAAATAATGTTAAAATATCCCCTCCAGCTTTCCATCCATGTGCTTGCCTTCTTGGATTAATGGATTACCCAAAATAAATCAATTGTTATTTGTTGTGTGGACATGTAAGATCATGGATTGTGTTTGGGTTGATTTGAAGGTTGATTTGGGGTTGATTTAGGGCTGAATTTGGGCTGAATTTGAGCATCAAATAAGTATACAAATGTACTTATTATTTGGGCTAAGATTGACATTGAAACCTTGAGTGTTTAATGGTTGAAGTTTGCACACAACATAAGGCAAGTTTGGGCTTGAAATAAATCATATGATATTCTTTTCTAGAATTAGAATAGAATTGATTTTTGGGACAAATTTGGAGCACTTATTTGAACCAAGATTTGCTTCAATCTTCAACTAAATGTCTCTTCAATTCTTTGTTCTGAATTCCGACGTTGAATTTTCTGAATTAATTCATTTAAGCTCCAAAAACCTATCGAAACATTAAAACAAACTTCATTACTAAAAAACACATCAATTATTATAAAAACAACCAAATAAAAATAATAAATACATATGTAAAATAAGAGACTTAATGACATTTTTGATGCACAATCAATAATATTAATATAAATTGAATATATAATAACCTCATTATAAAAAGCAACACTATATGCAAGTGTGTGAATCAAACTAATCAATTTTAAAATTGTAATGAATAAATTCTATAGTGGCAAGTTAAACTAGATTATGAATAAAACAATTATCATGATGCATGGATGATAATGTGATGAATAAAATAATTGAAAGAAAATTTATTAGGGAATAATGAAAAATCTAAAATATTGGAAACCAATATAAGATCAATGTTCTTAAAGAAAAAATTATGAAATTATTTTTGATCATGTAATTGTTATACGTTAGTAGCTAGGATGATGCAAATGTATAATATGATTTATTTTGTGATTTTATGTATGTCATATGTAAATTTCTTTAAAGATATCAATTTCTTTAGGTCAATGTGACACGACCAAAAGATTGATATCTTCTCTCAAGTATAAGAGTGTCGAAGTAATAAATAACTCAGTAAAACTAGGGTCAAACCACAAGAAGAATAATTGTATAAATTATAAATAACAACAAAACAACAACAATAAGAACAACAACAACAATAATAGTAATAATAACAGTAATAATAATAATAGTAATAATAATAATAATAATAATAAAAGAAGAAGAAGAAGAAGTTGATAAGAACTTTGAGATGAAAGATCAATGTGAGAATTAAACAATGATAACAACAAATAACAAGGATAGAGGATCCACTAATGGTATTTCAAATAAGTATAGTATAAACTCTTACTATTCAACTAGAAACCACACATAAAGGAGATTCTAATCAGATTATAAATTGTTAACATGATTACATTAGTTATCTTATTCGATTAATCCTAATACTTGTAAATGTTATCAGGTATTCATGATTATAACTTATGTTAATAACAAATCAAGTTCTTTTCATAGCTCACGTGTCGATTATACCATATAGTATGGGTTATGAAAGTGTCAAGTATTTGTTATGCCAAGTGTTATACAATATAAGTCTAGATTAGTCATTTAATAAGCAAAGTATTAAAGAGTGAACAAGATAAAAAATACAAAACATGTTAGTATCAAACATTAAAGTCCATATTCAGTTTACACTATACTTATTCTTACACCATTAGTGTAACCTTTTCACCTTGACATAATAAACTTAGCTAAATATAATGAAAGAAAGATAAATAAATAAAATAAAAACATAAATAAGATAGAAGTTAACTAAGTAAAGGAAAGGAATTGAAAGGCATAAACTTGCTATTAATAAAAGCAAAACTTAAGTATTACAAAAATACAACGAGAGAAAGCAAGGGCATGATTTTGATCTAGAAACCAAGATGCCTAAATGTATGGCAAATGTCTCCTTTTATAAGCCAAAATTGGAAGCTATTGATTTGATGACTAATTGATAAGTGGGTGGCCAACTCTTGACTTGGTGACAATCCTTATCTTTTCTTGTCTGCCCAAAACATCATTGATAATATTAGAACGGGAACCACTTGAAAACATGAAAATTATAGGAAATTGTCTTAGCTTTCTATAAAAAAAAAATGGAGGTCATTTAGACTTTTAAAACTCCAGATATGATCCAAACACTAAACATTGCTTGGGTTGTAGGACAGATTCAGACGTCTTTGTTGTTGCTACAATTTGGACTTGAAAATAGTCTTTTTAAATCTTGGGCTCATATAAAAGTTGTAGGCCTATGTCTTACCTTTCCATTCATATAAAGTAGACCTAAATCCGAGATCTATAGCTCTAGAAATGACCTAATTATCGAACAGTGTTACAGTTTAGACTGCACCGGCATCTCTTTTCTAAATTTGGTCATCTCTTTGTCCTTTCAATTTCAGTTCTTAAATTCATCAATCAATCTTTTTATTTATGTGATAGGCCTACATTTAAAATAAGTATTTACCATAAATTAAAGGTATCTTATATTATTAGATTTGTTATTATAAACATGTTATAGTTAAGGAGTTCTTGATACTTTAAGTACAAAATGATGATATAAAACCTTAATGAAAATGCATTTTTAAGTACTAATTACACTCCTCAACCAGCTTATTACTAGTCCCTAGTAATCAAAGCGTTAAAATAGAAAAAAACAATTTGCAAATTTCACAAAGCAAGGTATTCATCATTCAACTTCCATTAATCTATCCAGATAAACAAACTCTCATTAAATTTATATATCTGCTCAATACCTCTTAAATAAGATATTAATAAACTTTTCTTGTATTCAATATATCGACACATAGTTATAAGGCTTTACTTCGAAGAAAACAAAATTCTTGTTCTAATGTTTAAGGTTAACTTCCTTGGGTTGGGATTTTTTTTCTTTTTTTTAAATATATATACATGTAACTTAAAACACAATGATTCTTTAAGCCATGTAACGAGCTTTCGGCTAATGACTCCCATACCAGTTGGTCTTAGGGCATTAGGTGTTGAGACACCCCTAAGAGCTTAATAACTCGGGTTGCCGATATTGATACATAGATAGTGCAATATTTGATTTCCTTAAGCTTTTCTCCTCAACCCATGTAACAAGCATTGGGCCAATAGCTCCCAAATCAGTTGACTTTAGGGTATTAGTTGTTAAAACACCCCTTGAGGCTTAATTACTTAGGTTAGGGAGGCTACGAAACCAAACTTATCTATATTTTTATTATCATCATTTTTTTTGCTTTTTTTTTCAAATTATATACTATCAGTTTTCCTTAGTTGTTACCTTTAACAAAAAAACATAAATAATGTAATAATCCAATGTGCAACCCACAATCATATGTTAAAGTATGTGTGTGAAAATTAAGATTTAAGAATACGTGTTAAATGAGTATATGAGTAGAATTAAGTGATAATAATGCGAGACTTTATGAACCTGAATATTTCAAGAAGTATTATGATATACCTTGTTAAGAATGGTTACTAAGATGCGTCTCAAGAGTCACTTTAACAAAAGAGCTTATTTACTTTACCATTCTAGTAACAACAATTTTGCACATGCTTTATGAAATAGAAAACACAGTTAGTTAAAAAAAAATTTCAACTACTACCCTCTCCCCTAACCAAAATGAGACATTGTCCTCAATACCCTAAAGTAGAAAGATAGAGTATAGAAGACATCACCTGAAATAACGAACATTGACAAACCTGAAACACACTTAAATAAATATAAAAAACAACAAAACACAATAATAAAAGCAAAAGACACAAAGATTCACAAATGAAGACTCATATATAATCTAAGCTTTATACGGCTTTCCTTAGATGACCAAATTATACGACTCATAAAGGGATCAATTACAGGAATGAAAGATTGTAGTTGGTTAATCAATTGTTCAGTAGTAGCAGCAGAAATTATGATTTGTCGTGCAGAAGATATTAGAAATTCCTGTTTCATAGCATTATCAAGAAAAGACAACAACTTATCATAATAACCATTAATATTTAACAGACTTATGGGTTTATAGTGAATGTGTAGTTGGGCCTAAAAGGAAATATAAAAGATTTCTTCCAATGTGTCTAAACTACTTGGTAAGGCAATGAAGGTATCAACATGGTTAAACATTATATTCATTTGAGCAGACATTGTGAAGGCTTGTAGTTCCTCTCCAATTGTTTTTCCAATGATATCCCCTTGTGCTAAAGCTTTGAGGACGACCCCCAAAACTTGACTACCTCCTAAAAATACAGCTATTGACACACCTCTCATTAACCCAAGACAACCTCCCCCATACACTAAATGAATCTATCTCTCAACTAGAACCTGACCAAGATAATTTGTTAATTCTAAAAACTTCGTTTCTTTTTTAGGACTAAATCCAGCAAAAACACAAATATTTCATATGTGATAACCTGAGGAACTTGTCATTTCTACACACTTTTATACTTGTTGAATGTATGGATATAATAAAAACGAAAGGAAGCAAGAGAGGATTTTATGGATGAGAAATTAAAAAGGCAATTATACCACCTATATGGAGGTCAGTTGGAGTCTTACATGCTCTGTATCTCTCTTTATTTATTTATTTATTTATTTTTGAAAAAGCATGTGCATGTACAGGTAGTTGTGATTGTGGCTCACATCTTCACATGGTTTTATGTTCAAGAACAGTTTAAACACCCTTTATAGGTCGAGGATAGGCTTCCCATCCAGTTTTCTTAAAAACTGGCAAATAGGTTCTTTTTTAGTCAAATTCCCAAGACTAAGTCAATCATGTTCTTTATGAAAATAGGATCATAAATCATGAATTGCACGATGCACATCTCCACTAGGATGTGTCTCAAGAGTTAATAGGAGATTATCTAAAAACACCTTACTCAAGCCATCCTTAATGAATTGTATTTCATCTTCATGGTTTATAGATACCATTCTTAAATAACGACATTATGCATTACAAGTCTATCTAGCACATCGATGACAGATTTTCAGTCGTTTTGCATGATGTTTCTTTGCAAAAATGCTTTTACCTCTTCCAGGCATGTGTGAAACGAAGGAATTAGAGGACTCACCTGATAATCGGACATTTGTTTCAATCAACCAGCGAATATCTTCAGGAATTCCATAATTCATTAACAACCTTAATCTTGCACATCTAGCACGGTAAATTTTTGTAATCACATTCTAAGGCAGAGTGGGAAAATATTTTTTTAATTTTTCAAGATTGAATGTTTTTCTCAGTATATTCTTGTCATGAAACTCTTTGATTCTTGCTTTATAAATTCTTGAATTTTCATATGCATCATTTATTATTTCCTTAAAGTTATTTATTTATAATTTTCATAGTTGACTAACATCCTCAAGATTTGAATTGAAAGTTTTAATAACCCAATAAGTTTTATGTTCAAGTTCCACAGGCAAGTGACAAAGTTTTCCATAGACTCGTCTATAAGGTGACATACCTAATGATGTTTTATAAGCAGTTCAATAAGCTCAAAGTGCATCATTAAGTCTTAAAGACCAGTCTTTCCTATTAGGGTTCACTGTTTTCTCCAAAATGTGTTTGATCTCCCTATTAGCATGCTCTACTTGTCCACTTGTTTGAGGGTGATAAAGGGTGGCAACTTTATATGTGATTCCATATTTCTTCATTAAAGACTCAAATGACTTGTTATAGAAATGTGTCCCACCATCACTTATCATGGCTCGAGAGACTCTAAATCGACTCAAAATATTTTCTTTCAAAAACTTTATCACTGTTTTATAATCATTGTTTCGACTTGGAATTTCCTCTATCCATTTTGAAACATAATTTACTACGACTAATATGTATAAGAAACCAAATGATGGAGGAAATAGACCCATGAAATCTATACCCTAATAGTCAAAGATCTTAATGACAAGAATAGGATTTAAAGGCATCATGTGACGTTTTGAAATAGATCCTAACTTTTGACAATTTTCACAAGACTTGTAGAATGCATGTGAGTCCTTGAACATGGTGGGCCAGTAAAATCCACTTTGTAAGATTTTTACAATTGTCTTTGTTAATGAGAAATTGCCCCCACATACCTTAGAATGATAAAATTTAATGACACTACTTACCTTATTGTCGGGAATGCATCTTCAAAATATTTGATTAGGACAATATTTGAATAAATATGGATTATCCCAATAAAAGTTCTTCACTTCGTTCAAGAACTTTCTTTTATCTTGGGTACTCTAATGAGCTGACAATTTTTCTAAAACAAGAAAATTGACAATATTAGCAAACTAAGGCAATGTAGAAACAGAAGTAAAGATTCATCGGGAAAGTAATCATCGATTGGTGTGATGTTAGTTTTCGAATCTATTGTCAATCTTGACAAAAGATTTGTGACAACATTTTTTATGTCTTTCTTATCTTTGATTGTGATATCAAATTCTTGAAATAACAAAATCCACCGCACCAATCTAGCCTTAGAATCTTTCTTAGAAAGAAGATGTTTCAATGTTGCATGATCATTAAAAACAACAACAGGTAAACCAACAAGATAAGATCTGAATTTTTCACATGTAAATTCTATTGTAAGTAATTACTTTTCAGTGGTGGTGTAATTCATTTGAGCATTATTTAAAGTTTTACTTACACAGTAAATCACATAAGATTTCTTATCTTTTCTTTGTTCCAAAACAGCACCTACGACATAATCACTAGCATCACACATTATTTTAAAAGGTAATGACCAATTAGGAGGTTGAATGACAGGAGCACAAGTAAGCAAGTTTTTATGTTTAACAAAGGGTTCTTCACAATATTCAATCCATTTAAAAATATTATCCTTTGTTAAAAGGTTACTTAAGAGCTTAGATATTACACTAAAATCTTTAATGAACCTTCTATAAAAACCAGCATGTCCTCAGAATGATCTAACATCTTTAATAGATTTTGGTGTTGGCAAGTTAGCAATTAACTCGATTTTAGATTTGTCAACCTTAATTCCTTTCGATGAAACAATGTGACCAAGTACAATGCCATTTATTACCATAAAGTGATATTTTTTTCAATTCAGTACAAGATTCTTCTCTTCACACCTGCTTAAAACCTTTTCTAAGTTAGTCAAACACTCATTAAATAAATCATCAAAAATAGAAAATCATCCATAAAAATCTTAAGAAAATGTTCAACCATATCACTAAATTACTGAGCATGCATCTTTGAAACGTGGCTGGGGCCTTACATAATCCAAAAGGCATCCTTCGATATGCAAAAGTACCAAATGGACATGTGAAAGTAGTCTTTTCTTGATCTTCCAATGTAATTTCAATTTGGTTGTAACCCGAATAGTCATCTAGGAAACAATAAAATTCATGACCTGCAACTCTTTCTAGGATTTGATCCATGAAAGGTAAAGGAAAATGATCTTTTCTAGTCATTGAATTAAGTTTCCTATAGTCAATGCACATGCGCCAACCAGTAATAGTTCTAGTGGGAATTAACTCATTGTTCTCATTTGTTATCATAGTGACTCCAGACTTTTTGGGTACAATTTGGGTAGAACTTACCCATTTGCTGTCAGAAATAGGATAAATGATTTCATTATCTAGAAGCTTACTGACTTTATTTTTCACTACTTCTTTCATATTAGGATTGAACTTTCGTTACATTTCCCTAGAGGGTTTAACATTTTCCTCCAAATAAATTCTGTCTATACAAATCAAAGGACTAATTCCTTTTATGTCAGCTATGGTCCATCCTAAAGTATTTTTTTGCATTTTCAAAGTTTGTAATAACTTACTTTCTTGATGTGCATAAAGTTTGGACGAGATTATTACCGAAAAAGTTTCATTTTCTTCTAAAAATAAGTATTTAAGATTGAATGGCAACAACTTCAAATCAAGTTTGGCTGGTTGAATATTTAAAGGTATGACTTTAATTGATCATGGTGGCAATTCCTCAATTTGTGGTCTCCAATTACTTA
>NW_011500274.1:58762-67842 GCF_000495115.2 Populus euphratica
CATTTGCAAATCATCAGATTCATCAATCTCAATTTCACTAGAAGTGGTTTGAAATTGATCATGAATTAATTTTTCAATAAAGTCCACTTCCTATAAATCATTATAATCTCCAAGTTACTTGCAAATGTTGAAAATATTCACTTGGGTCCTGTCTTAGGATCTAAGGCTAATGAGTCCTACTACATGAGCTAATTCTCTTATGTCTTGTATCAGGATACAAGGGTAATGGGTCCTGCATTTGGACACAATTATATTGGTTCAATGTCAGGATCCAATTTTATTGGGTTTGGCCTTAGAAGCTAAGGTGTAATATCTTACATTGGTGGATAAGGACTTGGGGGAGGGCTTTATATGAGCATGCTCACCTTGATTAGAAAGACGCGTTTGGAGGCTCTACGTGGCTGTCAAGAACAAATCTGTGAGGCTTTGGCAGGTGGGGTGTTACAGTTTAGTATTAGAGCTCGACTAAATTGTTATGTGATGGTGCCAATGGGGTCATCGGGCTCTTTAAGGGGGGTGGATTGTAATATTCTACATCGGCGGGTGAGGGCTTGAGAGAGATCCTGATATGAGCATGTTCACCTTGACTAGGAAGACACATTTTAGGGCTTTGTATGGCTACCAAAAACAAATCCGTTAGGCCCGTGGACTAAAGAAGACATTATCTTGCTAGTGGGGTAGCATATTACACAAGAGTAATGGGTTTTGCGTCCAGACCCAATTCTATTGGGTTTAGTGTTATAACTAGACTCAATACTCTTTTTTTTATATATAAAAATAAAAAGTTGGTTGTGCCGTGGGCACCTAACTAGTACCTTGCTATTTTGGTCTGATTGTTATATTGGGTTTTGCAAATTATTAGTTATTCAAATAGTGTGGAACGTTGGGTAGGATGGTATCGAGGCAGGACCAATATGGTGCCCGTAAGAAAAACCCAAAATGTCATAGATTTGCCTCCATTATAGTACCGTTACAACTAAAAATTGAAAGATGTAATCATAATATTTTTTATAGTGAAAGAGCATTTTCTTTTAGTATATGTATAATAATATGCCATTTGAAATCATATATTATTTATTAGTCTCTAATTCATGACAATGTGTCTATAATAATTTTTTATAAGTTGTGTATTACATTGATGTTGATAATAGTCTCTATTTTATTTATTTTTGTCAATGGAACTAGGCATGAACGAAGAAGCTATTAGCATTAAGATGTTTTTTTTTTAATGAAAAAAACACTATTGTCTCTTAGCCACTACCATCTGTCAAACTCTTTCATGAATAAGAAATTATTACATGTAACTGACATAAACAAAAGATTAATGTCTTTTTCCAAGTATATGAGTGTCGAAGTAATAAATAACTCAGCAAGACTGAGGTTGAACCACATGAAGATTAATTATATAAATTATAAACAATAATACAACAACAAAAACAATAGTAGTAAAGATGAAAGATTAATGTGAGTATCAAATAATGATAAAAACAAATATTAAAGTTAGAGGATCCACTAATGATATTTCAATTGTTATTAGTCAACTGAAAATCATATACAAATGAGGTTCCAATCAGATTATAAATGGTTAACATGATTATATTAATTATCTTATTTGAATAATGCTAATACTTGTAAATATTGGATGAAATGCAACAATACTTTTTAAAGAAGTTTTTCTCATCTCACAAAACAAACTCTTTCAAAAGAAAAATTATCATTTTTTCTCAAAAACCAGGAGAAACATTTTACCAATGTTGGGATAGGTATCAAGACTTGCTTAATACTTGCCCTCATTATGGTTTTTGAAACATAGAGATTGGTTTTACATTTTTATAAAGGGTTAACACCTAGAGATAAGCAAATAGTTGAATTGATATGCAATGAAACTTTTGAAGATAAAGACCCTGATGAAGCAATGAAGTACTTAGACTTGTTAGCTGAAAATGCTCAAAATTGGGACATTACGAGTATTTATGAAGCACTGAGTAAAACTCAACCTCATACATCTAGTAGAGGTATGCACAACCTTAGAGAAGATCATGACCTCTAAGCCAACTTTGCATCTTTAGCTAGAAAAGTTGAGGCAGTAGAATTGAAAAAGAGTGGTCAATTAAAATCTGTTAAAAACATTATATGTCAAATATGTGAAACAAATAAACACTTAAACAATAATTATCCAACCTTGCCTTTTTTTAAGGAATGTCTCCATGAACAAACTCATGCTTTAAATAGTTTTTAAAGGGCTAACCACAACCCATACTCACAAACATACAACCCTGGTTGGAGAAATCACCCAAATTTCAGTTAGAAAAGTGATAATAACAATATATAAACTTCACAATCATCGTGTCAAGCACACCATAATTTCCAAAATTCTCATGGATAAGCATCGTCTTATGCTCCACCTCCTAGAAGAAATCTTGAGGAAACATTGCATGCATTCATTGAAAACACAAGAGACAATCAATACTCAACTTGCTCAAAACATGATAGATTTTAAAGATACTCTTGCAAAATTGGTATCTGCTCTAAGTTTCCAAGAGAAAGGTTAGTTTCCATCTCAACCACAACAAAATTTCAAGGGGCAATACAATGCAAATGCAAGTAGTTTCGGAAGCCAACACATGGATCAAGTCAAATCAGTTACTACTTTTTGTAGTGGTAAGATTATTGAAAAATCTACTCTTAAACCTTGTGAGAAAGATAATGAGTCAATCTTTGATGGTAAGGAAGGGGTTGAATATGAAAATTGTAAAAAAACGATTGATTCCCCGCCAGCAGTTCCATTTCCTTATACGATGACCAAACAAAGAAAAGTCAATCACAACTCTGAAATCTTTGAAACTTTCAAACAGATAAGGATCAATATACCTTTATCGGATGCTATTAAACAGGTTCCTTCTTATACTAAAATTTTGAAAGATTTGTGTACTGTGAAGAGAAAATTGAATATGAAAAAGAAAGCTTTTTTAACCGAACAAGTAAGTGTTATTCTTCAGAACAATAATTCTTTGAAATATAAAGACCCTGATTGTCCTATAATTTCTTGCTTTATTGGAGAACATAAAATTGAAAGAGTTTTACTTGATCTTGGAGCTAGTGTGAATTTACTTCCATATTCAGTTTTTCAGAGTCTCAATATAGGTGAGTTAAAATCAACTTCTTTATTTCTTTTACTTGCTGATAGATTTGTAAAAGTGCATAGAGGAATAATTAAAGATGTGTTAGTACAAGTCGATAAATTCATTTATCCTCTGGATTTTATTGTCTTGGACACATAATTTGTTAAAGCATGTAATTCATTTCCTGTTGTTTTAAGACATCTGTTTCTTGCAACTTCTAATGCATTAATTAATTGTAAGAATGAACTGATGAAGCTATCATTTGAAAAGATGATATTGGAGATGAATATTTTCAACATTTGCAAGTAACTTGGAGATTATAATGATTTATAGGAAGTGGACTTTATTGAAAAATTAATTCATTATCAATTTCAAACCACTTCTAGTGAAATTGAGATTGATGAATCTGATGATTTGCAAATGCTTTATTTTTAGAAAGAATCAAAGGCAAGTAATTGGAGACCACAAATTGAGGAATTGTCACCATGATCAATTAAAGTCATACCTTTAAATATTCAACCAGCCAAACTTGATTTGAAGTTGTTGCCATTCAATCTTAAATACTCGTTTTTAGAAGAAAATGAAACTTTTTCGGTAATAATCTCGTCCAAACTTTATGCACATCAAGAAAGTAAGTTATTACAAACTTTGAAAATGCACAAAAATGCTTTAGGATGGACCATAGCTGACATAAAAGGAATTAGTCCTTTGATTTTTGGTAGCCATACAAAGCCCTAAAATGTGTCTTCCTAGTCAAGGTGAGCATGCTCATATCAGGATCTCTCTCAAGCCCTCACCCGCCGATGTGGAATATTACAATCCACCCCCCTTAAAGAGCTCGATGACCCCATTGGCACCATCACATAACAATTTAGTCGAGCTCTAATACTAAACTGTAACACCCCACCTGCCAAAGCCTCACAGATTTGTTCTTGACAGCCACGTAGAGCCTCCAAACGCGTCTTTCTAATCAAGGTGAGCATGCTCATATAAAGCCCTCCCCCAAGTCCTTATCCACCAATGTAAGATATTACACCTTAGCTTCTAAGGCCAAACCCAATAAAATTGGATCCTGACATTGAACCAATATAATTGTGTCCAAATGCAGGACCCATTACCCTTGTATCCTGATACAAGACATAAGAGAATTAGCTCATGTAGCAGGACTCATTAGCCTTAGATCCTAAGACAAGACCCAAGTGAATTGGGTCAATGACATAGGATTCAATACCCTTAAATCCTGACGCGGGACCTAAAAGAATTAAATCCAGACACAAGACCCAAGAAAAATAAGATCGAACGTCGAACCTATTAGCCTTGAGTCTTGATGTCGAGCCTAAGAGAATTGGGTCCGAACATTAGACCCATTACCCTCGAGTTCTAATGCCGAACCCAAGAGAATGGGGTCCTGACATAAGACTTATTACCCTTGGATCTTGACACAAGACCTAAGAGAATTAAGACTAGACACCGGACCCAATAGTCTTGGGTCCTTACACTGAACCTATTAGCCTTTGGGTCCGGACGCATACCCAATAGAATTGGATCCTAACGCTGAATCCATTAATCTTGGTTCGGACACATACACATTATCTATGGGTCTAAATGTTAGACCCAACAACCTTGGATCCAAACCCTAGAGCATTAGGTCAGGCAAAACTGTAAGACCCAAATGATTTTGGTCTGTGTCCCTAACACACCCAAGCAACTTGGGTTAGTCACCCTTTTCCAACCCTAATTTTCTTCAGTCTAGAAGGGCATGTCTAATCCAAGTTAATAATAATAATAATAATAATTGATTTTATCCTTAAAATCAAATCTATATCTTTTTTTATAGTAATAATATTTATTTTAATTTTAATAATATTAATAAATTTAATAATATTTATAATATTACTAATAATATTTAACTTGTCTGTCCAAATTCTTATATTTTTTAATCTTTAAAAAAAAATTATAGATTTTTTATGTTAATGATAACTTTTAAAAAAAAATTACTAATTATAATACCAATAACAATAATAGTAGTAATAATTATTAATTTTACCTTTCAAATCAAATCTATTATTTTCTTTCAATATTAATAATATTTTTTACAAACTAATTAATTATTATATTAATAATATTAATTGTAATAAAAATTATAATATTTATAACACAAATAATAATATTTTTACATTAAAACTTTAAATTATAATAAAAATAATAATATTTATCATTTTAATAATATTATTAAAATTATTTTACCCAAATTTTTATAGTAATAATTTAAAAAAAAATAGTAATAACAACAACAACAACAACAACAACAATTATTATTATTATTATTGTCATTTTCCTTCTCTACAAGGTTTGCAAAGCCAGCTGCGCAAAATTTTCCTTCTCTACAAGGTTTGCAAAGCTAGCTAGCTGCGCAGATTTGCAACCACTTGAGGGTCTACAGACTCTAGACATAGGTTAGAAGAGGCCCAAGCGTGCAAGTCTGCAGAACCGCATGCAAGTCTACAGACTTAGGCACACGGACTTGCAGACCTGCTCGCCTAGGTCTGCAGCCAGACATGCAGGTCTGGCCCTAACGCCCAGGGCATGGCAGCTCTACTACCAAGTGTTTGCAACCTAAAGTTTGCAGCTCCACCAAAATTTGCACAAATTGTTCTCTCTCAAAACATCCTTTAAATGCCAAATACATCCCAATGAAAAGACAACTACACCTTTTCTTTACAGTCTTTGCAACTCTTTGAGGTAAGGACAACTCTTTCATTATATTACTTCAATTCATAGTGTTTTGTGTCTAAGTAAAAAGTACTAGGGGCATCCCACCATGCCCACCAAAATTGACACTAACCGTTTTCTTTCAAATCATCACTTCAATGTCAAATATATCCTTATGAAAAGACAACCTCACCCTCCCCTTACAGTCTTTGCAACTCTTTTGTGGTAAGGATAGTTTTGTCATTACACTGTTTCAATTCACAGTATTTTGTATGTAGATAAATAGTTATAAAAGCACCTTACCATGCCCCACCAAAATTTATACTGACCATTTTCTCTTAAACCATCTCCTCAATATCAAATAAATCCTAATAAAAAGACAATCATGTCCTTTCCCTTAAGTCTTTGTAACTTTTGTGGTAGGGATAGCTCCATCATTATATTATTTCAATCTACACTTTCCCTTAAGTCTTTGTAACTTTTGTGACTTTTGTGGTAGGGATAGTTCCATCATTATATTATTTCAATCTAGAGTGATTATCTAGGTAAACAATAACAAGGATACTGATATCTTTTAGTATGCTGTATAATATATCCAAGAAGAAAAGAAAGTGAATGCTGACCTTTGAAAAATTAGATTGTGCAGCGAAGACTTCGGGGAGCTGAGGGTTCTGGGATTCTTGACTCACAAGTTTGGAAGCAGAGATTCAAATGATTGTCAGAAATGGAATATAAGGATGGCATTAGGAACTTGTGAAAATTACAGGACCACAATGAAGTTACATCACACTCCGTGTGTTTAATTTGACATTTAGGCCAAAATTTCCTCTGCACAAAATAATTCTAATGGCTTGTAACTTCCTTCTTTACAGAATGGAAACATCAAACAAGTGAGCTAGCTCAATGTGTCTGAGACTATTCTTTTTCAAAGGATTTTGAAACACACCAGTACATGAGACCCTGGTATATTGCAGCTTTCAATCATGTCTCACCTAAGATCATTTCTCATCATAAGCTGTGCTCTGTCCATGCTCTTCTTCTCATCCAATTTATGCTAAATAGATCGCAGAAAAATCCTATTAAGCTATTTATAATTAGTATTTGTAAAATGCTGGAAAACTGTGGATATAAAATGGCAAGAAATCACCAATAGTCCATGCAGGAACACGAACCGTTCTCGAAATGATGGAAGCGCTTCCGGTCTCTTACAATTATCTTACGATTATAAATCTTTGAGACAAGTTTTATTGAAGAGTGACAATCTTCACAGACACGCAGGTTCTTAACAATTTGGAGTGGTGTCTGGGGCCTTGTACTGATTAAGCCAAAGGCAATTGCAATCTTTTCACTATGATAGTGCAATGCACTTTGTTTTCCTTTTTCGTCCATGTTGAGCAAGACTTGGGTAGTGTTTGGCCTGTATCCCACTGACCTTAGTCGATCTGACATTTCCTCCAACATCGAATGGATTCCTTCAGCTCTAGGATGGGTATCATCTTCCACAAGGAATTCATGTATCACTCCATCAAGCTCAATCCAACTACATCCAGGGTCTTTCCTTATATCCAATTCCTTCATTTTAAGCCTCACCTTGACAACCCCCTCCCAGTTTCCTTCTGAGGCAAACATATTGGAGAGAGCAACATAAGATCCACTATCATGTGGATACCAACCCATCAAAATTTTTGCAATACGTTCTCCCATCTCAATGTTTCCATGCATTTTACAAGCACCAAGCAAGGCCTTCAATATCACGTCATCTGGTTTAATAGGCATGTTAAGTATAAGCTGTTCAGCCTCTTCTAAACACCCAGCACGGCCTAATAGATCAACCATGCACCCATAATGTTCAATCCTAGGCAAGAGACCAACAATGTCAACCATATGGTAATAAACAGATCGACCCTCTTGAACTAAACCAGCATGGCTACAAGCACTCAATACACCAATATACACAACATCACTGGGAGTCACTCCAGCTTGTTGCATTCTCCAAAAGTGATCAAGAGCGTCCCTTGCTCGACCATGCATAGCAAGCCCGCCAATGATAGCACTCCAAGTAATGGGATTCTTTTTATTTCTTATCCCCTCAAATACCTGAACTGCTTTGTCAATGCTACCACACTTCGAATACATATCGATCAAAGCAGAACCAAGCACATCATCGATTTCAATCCCATTCTTCTCTGCAAACAGATGCACCCATTTTCCTAATTCAGTAGCACCGAGTCGCGAAATAGCAGGAAGAACACTAACCAAAGTCACGTAATTTGGAGACACATCTCCCCATTGCATATCATGAAACATCTCAATTGCCTCCCTAAAGTGTCCATTTTGTGCACATCCAGATATCATCACATTCCACGAAACCACATTTTTATTAGGCATACTATCAAACAACTCCCTAGAAGCTCTAAGATCCCCCATCCTCACATACCCATCTATCATAACATTCCATGAAACAACGTTACCCTCTAGCCTCGTCTGATAAAACAAAACATGAGCATCTTTCATGGCCCCACACATAACATACACTCTAACAAGATTACTGCCAACAAACTCATCGCTAACCAATCCTAATTTCACAACAAACCCATGAAGCTGTTTCCCCTCTTCAATCCTAGCCAATTTTGCACAGGCTTTTAGCACGCAAGGGAAAGTGAATTTATTAGGTTCCACGAGACCATCAGTAAGCATGTGGGAAAAATACAGTAATGCCTCTAATGAGTTAACATGAAAAAGATCATCGTCATCAGAATCAGCTAAAGCTCTAATGATAGTATTCCAAGAGAAGCAATTGGGATGATGGATTTGGCTAAAAAACTTACGTGCGTATTTGATTTCACGTTGAGTAGAGAGGGTGAGAAATTTGAGGAGTTCAGCAGCAGCAAGAGGGTGGTGTATTTGGCCTGTTTTGATGAAGTGGGCATGGATTTGCTTGAGGTGTCTTGTCGTCTTGCATCTGCTGATTTGAGGGAAGAGTGAAGATGGGTGATTTGGAGATGTGCTTGGTTTGTGGATGATAGTGTTCATTTTCAGTTGGGGTTCGGATTTTCATGGACACCGCAGCTTAGAATTGGATTATTAGATTGGATTTCTTGACCTCATATTCAGTTATGAAATTCGTTTGGGTGTCCCGTAAAATTACGTCAAACATTAAGTAATTCGTTTGGGTGTCTTTTCGGTACAATCTTGATTTTAAAAAATATATATATACATATCTATTTTTAGATTATTTTAATTTAT
>NW_011500274.1:67899-98823 GCF_000495115.2 Populus euphratica
ACTATAAAAAATAATTTCTACCATAATTCCAAACACTTTAAAAATATATATTTATATCACTTGAGTGATTAATTTTGTTCATAAATTCTTTTTAGTCACTAAAATAAATTAAGTTAATATTTTATTATTATTTCATGTAGAGACAGAGATATTGAAAATAAAAAAGATAAAATATAATAGGAAATAAAGATAAAATTATATTTAATAATAATATTTGTCTCAGTATCATGTTTAAAGTTAAATATTAAAAAAAAATATCCTTATATATATATATATTAATTTAGGTTATATTGAGTGTTTGAATTAATAATAATATAATAATTCTAGTTATAAAACTTGTATTGACTTAGAGGATCAACCAAAAATTCAGTCAATCCAGAGCTTAGATAAGTCTGAATGTAAGAAAAAATAAAAAAATAAAAATTAATCTAATATGATTCAATAAAAAACATAGCAAAACTCTCAACCCTGCGATAAAATCTAGTTAAAGTCAAGGTCGAAAATATATTGACTTTTGTTTTGAAATTTTTTTTATCAAAACAATGTTGTTTTGATATTTTTTTAAAAAAAATTAACTCTCTCAACCAATAACTCAAACCTTACTCCGGGTCGAAACTCATTTTGATTTTAAGATTATAATAATAACTACATTTATATTTATATACTTTAGTTGAATAATTTTGAAATTAAAAGTGTTTTACAAGATATTTTAGGGATAAAAAAAATAATAAATAGTCTCTAGCATATTCCTTTAACAAAAAAAATACTTTTATCATTATTATATTTATCTTTTTTTTTGTCATGAGATAGTAACCGAGCGCTATATATATATATATATATATATATATATATATGAATAAAAAAATTGAAAGTTTTAGGGTGAAACTATTTAGTGAAAAAATTGAGATTATATAATTCAATAGCAAACAAGAATTACTCATAAAATGCAATGAACAATGAGATTAGTTTCGACTGATGGCATTCATATGATATAAATTGAGATTAATTAATGATGAGATTAACTTTTGCTAATAGTGTCCACATTGGATAACTAAAATCAAATGATAAGGTTAATTTCGGCTAATGGTATCCATATTGGATAGCCAGAAATGAATGGTGAAATTAGTTTCAGTTAATGGTATCTATATTTGAATAACCGGAAATGAATGTTATGATTAGCATCGATCCATATAGGGTAACCGAGATTAATTAATGAGATTAGTTCTGGCTACTAGTATTTGTATCAAATAACCATGAATGATATGAGTAGTTTCAGCTAATAGTATCCTTATTGGATAACCATAAAGAAATCATGAAATTAGTTTCGGCTATTGGTATTCATTTTGGATAATCAGATGATTAAATGAGATTAATATTAATTAATAATGATAATAATATATGCTTTTGAAGTAATTATGAATACACTAAAGTAGAAATATTAACATGTCAATTACTGTATAAAAATTATAGACTAATTGAATATAGTTAGGAGATGATAATCAATCATCAAAGGATGCCCTATCATAATGCATGTTAATGATTGGTGTTGATTACAGACCAAAGATAATGCAACATAAAGTCGCACGATAATGTAAAGTAAATTGTTAAAGAGAGACTTAGTAGAAACTTAATAATGAAAATCTAACTATTTAAATTATCAATACGGTTTCAAGTAGATGTCCATTGTTCATTTATATTATGTTATGGATGCAATGAATATTTATTTCTTTTGTGATGTTATTATATATTATATATATGTGATATAAATGATAAATAGAATCACATTATGTATCAATGGAATGTGATAATAAAAAAAAAAAAAATTCCTATTTCCAACTTGTTATGGGCACACAGCGTGTCATGAGTCATCGAATTTCGCGGGTTTTTACAACAACCACATCGCTTTCAATCTCTTCTCTAATTGGGCGGGAGGGAAGAACCACAGTAATTAAATAAAACCCTGCTCTTAATTTGAGAAATCTACTGATATTAATGGAAAATAAAAACCAAACCATCTCTACACTGCCTTTCATATTTTGCTCGACAAAGTTCTTTTTTCATGTTTTCTATCGCTATGAGCATTAGATATCTCTGGATTTATTTCTCTCTCCAAGTTCGATTGTGTCAGTTCTAGTTCTTGATCTTTTCGCCGCAATGACATTAATCGTAGCCGCTACTTTTAGTGGCGGCGGCAACGGTGATTTTCACCACCAAAGATTCTGACCCAGCACCGCCAATGACTTGCGCCTACATGCGTTACATTAAATTCTGGAATCGCACGCAAAAGCTAATTTTTCTTCTCCTGTTTTAGCTGCTGCTTTAAATTTTTTCTGTTTTCCTTTCCCCCTGAATTTGATCCAAGGACTCGAGACTTTTTCATCCCATGTTCTTTTGAAAAACACAAAGCGCAGCTGCTTTTTTACATGTTTTTGCTTGTGCTAGTGCCAGTGGCCTCTGCAAATAAGCTACGGCAGAAAGAATCCATTTCTCTGTTTCCATGTTTCATTGATGTTGCATAGAATCCATTTCTCTGTTTCCATGTTTCATTGATGTTGCATTTATGAAACCCTTGGTAATGGATAACATTTGTTCCTTATCTAACGTGGAGCTTCAGTAGCAACAGAAGCTGCTATTGGACTCATGATACACTTCGATAACAGTATGGACGCAACTCCAGATTCAAGAAACAATGCAGCTTGTCTTACGTTTTTAGAGGTGAGAATAGAATAGACAGACAGACTAAATGAACAAGCGGATCAAGCAACTTGCAAAGCTCTGACTCGAGCAGTCAACTCTCTAACTTGGCTTCTCAAACGTTCAGGATTGCAGAAGAAATCAACAAAAACACGCCTTTGAAGTCCAACCTCTTGGGAATGATGTTTTACAATCTGCAAGAGAAATGAACGTGGACAGGAAATTCAGATGCATGGCATAATAGGTGTGGTTTTAAAAATTGAGCAGAAGACAAGGACTTCTTCCCTGCGGCGTAGCATGGTGTAGGCATAGAAGAATCTTTTTATGTAGGGGTGTGGCAATTTCTTTTAAGATTCACTATAAAAACTAATCTTTGATGTATGTAAGCAATTGGAGATATGCTAGAGAAAGGTATTGTCTCATAGTCTCATAGTGTGCAAAACAAACATGTTGCCCTGAAAGCTAAGTCATGATTTCTTTTCTTTTCTTTTCTTAACATTAAGTGTTGCGGTTTACCCCTAAAAGCTAAGTCACAATTTGATTTCTTTTCTTTTCTTAACATTAAGTGTTATGGTTTACAGAGTCACCTTCATTATCCTTCGTTATTGTTGTCATCTTTAAATGCTTACTGAAGGGCCCCTAATTATCCTCCCTCCACTTGGCAGGTTAATTCACTTCAGACTAAACCAGGTAAGGAAATGCATTTGTCTCAAAATTTTGACAGTCCAGTTATTCATGTATTGTTTTAATATACTGTGAAGTGATGATTCAGTTATAAGTAGGAATTAACCCATGGGATGATTTTTCATAATATACCAATGTAAGCTCACCTCATTCTTCTTGCAGTGTTCAAGGGTCACCTCTTCAACCGCCGCAGATAGTTTTGCGTTGATCTTTTCCATTTCATCAAGCTCCTTCATTAATGTCTAAAACAGGCAACAAATGTCACAGGAGCAAACATGTCAAGTTAGAACACAAAAGTAACAGCACAATGAGCGCTTAATATATTCAGACAGTGCATCAGGGAAGAAAAAAAAAAGGAAATAAATATATCATGAATATTGATGCATTGGGAAGATTCGAAAACTGTATATAGTAGAGACAATGTAGAATGATTACTCCAATCAGTCCTTGTATCTAATATCCATAAAGCCACCAGAACACCCTTGTCCCTTTGAAAGGTCCAAAATGGCAGTAAGCTCTCTCTAAAGATAACCTCTTTCCAAGAATTGAAGGCACGTTAAGGACACATGAAAAGTTTGATAAAAATATAGGTTCTCCAACAAAGATCAGGTAATTATGCTTCAAGAGGAAATTCTGGAAACACCCAGCAAGGGCATCAATATTTTGGATTTACAATCATTTGAAGTTTCAGAAATCAATCAAAAGTGATGCTGCATGTTTTGATATTTTAAATTAGTCACTGAGCCATACATATAACTCAGATATTTAAGTAATAAGAGCATAAACCAACAAGAAAATGGAAGGAAAAAAGCTGTCAAAAGACCATTCAACCAGTTAAACATAAGATGAAAGAAATGACAGTGCGATCATACCCGAGGTGTCAGTATTGGCTGTGCAGTTGTTGAAGATGCAAACAGCAATTGCTGCAAACTTTGAATAAGTGTACACCTGAAACAAGTAAACAGAAAATGTTATAACTACTTCAGAGTTTTACTAGCAGCTGCCTGCTCCCTCCCTAGCATTCTGAAAATCAGTCCATTAATGTGAATAATTCCAATATTCCCAACTACAATTTCCACTAAAAGCTAGTCTTGTTTCTCGATTCCGTGTGATTTATTCCTCTTGTCTCTCGATTGCATGAAGTGTTTCATTGAACCATCCCTCCCCCTCCCCCTATCTGCATGTGTGTGAGGGTAAAGAAAGCAAAATGTAGCATGGAGATTGTACGGTAATTTTCCATGCATTTAACTAAGGACTTCAATCACGTGACCTTGCCCTTGTGTGGGTAAAGAAAGCAAAATGTAGCATGGAGGTTTTATAGCGATTTTCAATGCATTTAACTACGGACTTCAATCACAACCCCCTCTCCACTCCCAGCCAAAAAGAACCCTAACCAAAAGAAATTTTGTCCACAAAAATACCCTTTCAAAGACATAATGGATCCTTCTGAAGAAAATGATCTACCAAGAGGACATGGTGTCATTAGCAGCAGACAAAAATTCCTGAAAACAAGGAAATCCTTGGACACATAACACTTCAATCTTTGATTGTCTTCTAGGCATCATCATTATCTTGTATTAGTGAAATCATATAGTGATGCAACAATAAGCATGCCAATCAGAGAGGATCTCATGTTCAAATCATATAGTGATGCAAACATAACACTTAAATCTTTGATACCACTTGTCACAGGGTTAAAATTTTCACCCCAAAATACAGCCCTTTATGGCAGTTTAGCCCCAACTAAACTAAGTTTTGTCTCTCCTTTTACTCATGTTTACCTACAATTGTGTTTCACTCACCCAAAGAGGTTCGCACAATTTTCTTGTCATAAGCAAATGACTAGCACAAGTAATCTCAAAGCACACAGCAAATACAAGAAAAACTCTCAACCTTCATTAATCTCGTAAACAAAGGATTCACATAATACAAATGTTTGTGCTATGCACAAATTGCATGCTACACAGTCATGGCCTTCCAAGCTTATTTATAGACAAGTATGAGAGGTTTACAAAACATACAACTATCATCCCTACTTTTTCGGAAGTAGTGGGACACTTTCACCCACAAGAAATTTTTTGGAAGTATTGCCTACAAGTTTGTGATGAAGTGACAAAACATGGAGCAATACTTTAGTATTGCGAAGATCGACTTGGTTGAAGAAGTTAGAATATGTTTGGCAATGTGGTAGCGGTTGCTTTTCAAATAACTTTTCGTGTTGAAATGCATATCAATGATGTTTTTTCATTTTTTAAAAATCATTTTTAACATCAGCACATCAAAACGATCCAAAACATACAAACCATATTAAATTTTAATAAAAATAAAAAATAAATTTTTTTTGAATTTTTTGGGAACGCAGGTTCAACCTCGTTCCCAAATAGCCCCTTAATCTCACCTTGATACATCTCACGAATGATGCTAAACTTTGGTGGGGGACAAGAACTAAAGAGGACTTGCTTTTGTTGAGTCTTTGGCAACGAAAGCAAGTCCATTAGAGCTGGTTTTGGGGACACAACCCCAAATTCTTTCAAGATTGCTATGCAAAAATCTGATGGGAAAAACCCAGTTGTGTAAAGGTTTGCGATGGAGCAACAAAAATTGTTTGAACAAGCTCAAGACAGCTTGCGTAAGGCTAGAAAGGATGTTAAATTATGCTAACCAGAAACAAAGACTGCCGGAATTCAGTTAGGGCGACAAGGTGTTGCTCAAATTAACTCCACAAATCAGGAAGAAAAATATGAGGAATACAAAGCATCAAGGGTTGGTACCGACATATGATGGACCTTTCGAAATCATGAAAAAAGTAGGGGTTGTTGCTTATAGATTAAAGATGCCATAACAACTAAAGTTTCATCTAACTTTTCATGCAAGTTATTTGAGACCTTTCAATGAAGATCAAGAAGATCCAAAACAAAGTAAGTCATAAAGAGCTCTTTCAATGATTCACAAACAGTTTGGCAATGGTATTGTCAAAATCATAGATCATCATCGACTCGGTCAGCGTAGGAAGAATTGATGAGCTGAGTTTTTAGTAAAATGAGAGAAGAACTCGAAGGTTTCATGGGAAAAGGACACAAATTTGTGACATCAAAGACAGTGCAAGAACACCTCACCTCTATTCCAACAAGGACGTTAGACTCTTTTGGTGGGGATGGTTTGTTAGAGTTCTAGGTGCAAGCACACGCCAATGAATGCAAACTACCTAGAATTCAACAACATTGGACAGTGGCAACCCATAGTAGGCAACAGCGAATTCAGCAAGCAGTGTGCATCGGTTTTGTACAAGTCATGGGTTTTTGACTTGGCATGAAACTAGACTTGGAGGATGGACTTTTCAAGGTAGCAAAAACACAGCTGGAATGTTAGTGGAGGGTTGGCATTTAGAAAAACAAATTTCAGGATAAATGTATAGCAGTGTGGTGAGTAGTTATGGCAGTTATAATCATGAAATCATGGGGGAAATGGGTGAATAAATCATGGGGACATGGCTGTTGAACATGGGGGGTATGGCTAGGATTTCTTCTCAAGACACTAAGATCATGAGATCATGGGTCAAAACCACCCACCATGTTCATGGAAACATGAGGGAAAAAGTGCCCACTACTTCCTAAAAAATAGGAATGATAGTTATATTCTTTATAACCTCTCATACTTGTCTATAAATAAGCTTGGAAGGTCATGGTTATGTAGCATGCAATCTTTGTGCATAACAAATACTTGTATCATGGAAATTCTTTGTTTATGACTAATAAAGGTTGAGAGTTTTTCCTGTATTTGTTGTGTTTTGAGATTATTTATTTGTGTTGGTTATTTGCTTACAAAGAAAATTATGCGAACCTCTTTGGCTGAGCAAAACACATAGTTGGTAAACACAAATGAAAGGGAAAGCAAAGCTTAGTCTAGTCAGGAGTACACTATCACAAATGGCTGAATTTTGGGGTAAAAAGTTTAACAATGTGACTAAATAGGGAAATCATATATAGTGATGCAACAATAATCATGCCAATCACAAAGGATCTCATGTTCAAATCATACCGTTGTGGTGGGAACAGAGGAAGCAAAGAAAACCTGATACTATTCAATGTAGAAGTGGGATACTTAGTTGAAATTCGATTACTCACAGCTCAATGATACATCTATTTCTGTCTTCTGGAAGGGAGTTCTCAAGATCAGACTGAAGTGTCATCAAATCTGCATGTAGAGCAGAAATCTGTTGTACAATGCCAGGAGCTGATACATATATTGATAATCCGGCTTGAGCATCTGAAGGAATGACAGAAGCAAAAATTTGAACTCCATAATCAGTACACCTCCAACAAACAATAAATTTTACAACAATTTAACTATGAGGGGAAAGGGTATGTGGTGATTACTTGAATGTATACTTAGAAGGTCCCTAACACCATGCAGAAGAGTATCCCGATCATCCACTGCTCCTTGTTCTTGTATATCAGATGCAGCTTGAGTTAGTGCCAGGCAACAACCCTATCATGTTAATAAAAAGTTATTGACAAAATTCATCTGAACGTAGTATATAAAAGATCATTTCAGCCCAAGTCCCGATTTGGTTAAAATGACAGAAAAAACTCTAGAAGACAAACTTGTAGGTGGCCAGCACATTTGATAGAAGTGGCAATCTCATGAAAATCAGGAGAAACTAAAACAAATGGCTTAGGAAGTAGGGAATACCACTCGGCCCTTAGTTGCTGAAAGGTACCCTTGCAGCTCTGACTCAATGACTTTAAGTAATGAATATGCTCCAAGCATGTTCTTCTTTTCCAACTGACAAGCTATTTTCAAGAACTGATGCCTTGCTAGTTGATTTATTAGATGATTTATGAACTGCAGCAAGAAATTAAGATTATGAATCCTCATAAAAATACATGCAGGTGTATTCATAGTATAGAATTGTTTCATCAGTGTCGCAACAATTTATTCAATTGGTTTATATGAAAATTGGATGAGATGGATGGTTTTTGTACAAACTCATTCAGAACTATTTACAGTATGGATTATCTAACATCAGTATAGTAATGCAAAAGTAAACATTGTTGGAACATCCACAGCCAGTTCTAAAACACAAATATTGCAGCAGTAGTCATCAAATCCTGACACGAACAGGACGTCAAATTGGGTAAATTGTCTATTTGATAGCTTTGTTAGGTTCTATTATCAAAACAAGCAAGCAACAAAAAGGAATATTGGAAAGGGAGGCTGTGGAAGGAGATACGACATGATGGCAATCAAGAGCCTGCTTTCTAACTCTCTGTCCAGAATACAACTATAACCAGGATGCAAGGAGATAAACTTATAAAGTTGACAAAAATACCATCTTCTGTCGATTAATATAGCATTCTTGACGCATGACCTTTAAATCATAGTCACCTGCAAGTGCACAAATAAGAATTGAAAGTTCACAGCCAACGCTATCAGAACCACAAAATTAAACATGCACTTCCTCTTTCTAGAACAGGAAAGCTACAACTTCGTAATACCTTGCAAAATGTATGTGTCTTGGAGTTGAGCTAACTCCCAACAAAGATCTGGAATGGTCTGAAAAGTTGATGCTGAATCATTAGAGGGCACTTAGTATGCATATAGTAACATCTAAGAAAAGCCCACCTTTGGTAATTGTCTGTGCCTGTTAGTGAATGAATGAGAGAGAATATAGACAAATAAAACAACAGAAACCAATAAGAATTCTCACACCACCATGCCATCTTTTTTTTCCTCTGTTGCAGCCACCCATGCAATCACTGTTCCCCCAGATTTAAGGTTCAGTTTTTTGTCTAAGCAACCAATGTTCCCACAGATTGAAATAATATCATTAACCAGTGCCAACATCAAATTTTCCCTAGATACATCAGTATCATCTAAAAGAGGCCACACAAACTGCAATCACTAAACTGTAAGGTTTTCCTGCGTATCCCAAAGTGCAAACTTAAGGTTTTCCTCTCTGAATGTTTTTAGGAAAGGAAAGATTTAATTAAAACAAAAGGAATAGAAAATAACAGGAGAATGAGCCATCCTCCATGTGCAAAATACAACAAATGTCACAATGAAAACATGTGGGCTTTCAAATCCTGCTGAATACTAGCAAAAGAGTTATGGTACCTCTAAATACTCCATGACAGCCAGCAGAATTAAAAAAATATATAGATAAAATTAGGAAATACACCCAAACAAACCTCAGATAATAACTTATCTTCTTTGTGATGAAGATTTGAAAGCTCTTCCACCAATACAACATGTTTTCTCCTGCTCATTCAAGATAAATACAGCATGTCACATGAAATAGCCAAAACAATAACATAATATAAGTTCCTCAAGGGACGGTGAAATTTGAAGGTTTGACAAAAACCCAAAGGGGATTTTTTTGGGATTTTGTGTAAAAGGAGGTTTCTATAGTATTTTATTAAAACATGGTGGGTTTTCTGTACAAACATTCAAACTTTTGGGTGGTATCTATTGTATTCATGGTACCTCAGTGTGGATTTATTGTAATTCACCCTAGGAATTTTTGTTAATTATTGCTACTACTTTCATAGGATGCTGGATGACAGGACATGACATTGCAGGCTTGTGTGCAATGAGAGTAATTATTTCCTTAGGTTGGAGAGGTTATTTTAGAATAACAAAAGAGGATTCGCTGAAGCAAAGAGGTTTCCAAGGAGACATTTATGATGGAGGAAGTCCCCATAACTATTTTAAATGCAAATTAACTAAGTTCATAATTACTATGTTATCCTCAAGAATTAGTGTCAAGGTATTTGTAATTATATAGTTGCAACAGACATGAGCCACTTTCAACATATTTGAGAGACTATGCCAGGTGATAAAAGCATTTTCATAATGCAAAGCCTCCTCTATGGCATTAGTGGCAAAACTGTCTACCCCATAGCATAATCTCCATTAAGGATCATCTAAAATCCATTTTGATAAGAGGACACAAGAATCCAGCCATTCTCTGTATTTTACAAGCATGCATACGACCATACGTGCATATGCTTGTAAAATACAGAGAATGTATATATGTATATATGTATATATACATGTCTATGTATGTATGAAAGAACAATCTCACTGAGTGTATCACCTTATGCTTGATTGGAAGCCTTAAAAATAGAGAAGTTAAAGACCATAGACTCAAAAAGAATATAGAACATGAAATTTCTACCTTAGAGAATGAAGATCAAGATGTATGTGTGCTTCATCTGATGTTACTTGAGATTTAAGTACCATCAGAATAGCTTGCTGCTTGGCATTCTCAACCTGGGCTTCAACCCATTGCCTTTCACTTGTTCCAAATCTGTCAAATTTGTAGCATTTTTATCAACCATCAGACTTAAATCAAAGAGTTTCAAAAAAAATATCACCACCAAGAACCAAGAAAAACAAGATATAAAAAAAAAAAAATCACCCCCCTCCCCGTGATGCCACACCCAAGATCAAGTTTTCATGCATGTGTGTTTATGCATAGGAGGGAGCAAGGAAGAGGACAAGGGATATATTGAAAAATCAAAGTCATAGAACAGCCACATGAATACATGACAAGTTGCTTAACCACCAATCTCAAATATGAACTCTTCTAAACCTTAATTTAACCTGTGGGTGTCATTGATGTAATAGGCATGGATTCTTGACACAAGTCAATCACTATAAATATTGCAAAGACCGTTAGTTTCTTTCTCAAGAACAGTTCACAACATTTAAAACTTATGTTATCTTGACCAAAAGTTCTAAAACTATACTGCATGAAATTAAAATAACCACCACTTGTAGAAGGCTTTTAATTGGTATAGCAATGGTTACCATGGAGCAACAAAGCGAGTACAGAATAAGCACAGAACCATATGGGAAAAATAAGCAATTACAGGAAAACTAAGATAAACAACATACATAGAACGAAGCCGTTGCAATTCTGAAACACGCTGGTGATGGGATTGTTCTAAATCTGCTTCATCCAAAAAGATGTGACAGTACTTTAACAGGATGATACATGGTATATGCAGCAATGTTGTCAAAGGCAAAAGGCGCCAAGCCTTTAAAATGCCTGTGGCGCTAGACACTTGCCCGAAGGAACCAAGGCAATGTGTATGTATGTATGTATTATAATATATAAATCTAAAATATATATCTTCCCAATTAAGATTACATCATTAGAAAATCAAAAGAAAATACCATAACATAGTCATATAAAGTTATATTTTTCACCCTTAAAACAAAAAATAAGATAATTTAAAGTAGTAATAGTGTTGTCAAAGGCGCCAAGCCTGTAAAATGCTTGAGGCAATGCTTCAATGAATATCATCGCCTGAGGCTAATAAAGACGTTGTGGTCTCGCCTCGCCTCGCCTATAGCACTTAAGCCCATGCCTTTTGACAAAACTAACATGCAAATGCCCAAGCAAGTCCAAATCAAGAATATGTTAGTGACATGTGAGTCTCAACGTTAATGCATTAAATCCTAACACATAGATTGCATGTATCTCACCATGGTAATCGTATTTCTACATAATATTAGTTGCAGAGGTACTTATACAAGGAAGATAAAGGCAACAAGGGAAAATAAAGGATGCATCATGAACTTTAGTTGCAGAAGCAAAAGTGAAGGATACCTCGTACTAAAATATTTGAGACGTCATCAAGACTCACCCACGAACATTTTGATTTGCCCTCCTCAGCTACTAGTCGAAAAGGTCCCTGATTTTTATAACACATTATGACCATGAAACCTATAAAAAAGACCATTTCTTGAAACTGAGAGTGATCTAATATGTATCACCTACTGTTGAGAAATTGTTCATAACAAAATACTTAACAGCTTGTACTTTCAATCAGAATTATTAGGCAGATACATATTGTCTAGTGCATTGAGTCGGGATTAAACTTTGGATCCCAGTATTTATTGAGTTACAGTAGAGCATGACTTTGAACAGACAGATTCTTTTAAGAAAAAGCAAGAGTGAGATAGAAAAGATGCAAAAAAGGAGAGTGATGTCTTTTATTTCTCAAAAAAGTGATGTTGCAACTGTATTCAAGAACAAATATTGCCATGGTAAAAAACAAATGTGTCTACTTAAAGTCACTGAAAACAGATAAACGTCAACAGAAATATCTACTATACCACTCCACCGGTCAAGGATGTCCTTGACTAAATTTCTGCAACTTTAGGTCCTAAGAGTACCTATATAGACATGCAAAATGGCTTCAAATTCAATACTACAAGAGGGAAACAGTTTGGAATCCGCATACCGTGTCCAGTTGCTTAGAGAACCACTGATTTATTTCCTTTATACAAGATGAATCTTGAAGCCAGTACTGATGAAAATCAGAGTAAGCTAAGTAGATGCCACCCTCTGCGAGAAAAATAGTGATAGAAGCCATCAAAAGAAAAACCAAAAATAATTTTTTGTTAGTTTGTGACTATCTATGACCTTAGGAGTTGAAGTCAATCCAATAATTGGTTGTCAGAAGTCTGGATAAGAGCAGAGCTTCCATTTTTGTGCATCATCTTGCCATTCATTTTCTTCTTACCCCCACCCCCAAACCATCCAAACAAGCCTTCTGTTCTATAATGAAGCTTGAGAATGGCCCAAAGTATACCATACACTGGGGGTCAATTACAATTAGAGTAAAGAACTGTACCACGCATCAATGCCTGTATTCGATTGAAAACAAGGCTTTAAATTGACTTCGTTATCCTCTTTACAAATAGATTCAAACACCATATGTTTGAAAGTATAAGTTCTAAAGTTGAAGGTCTAATCTTTCACAAGAAATGCTTTACAAAAACTGATTGTAATTCAATAATTTCAAATGGCCAAAACAACAAGTTAAAAACAGAAAGGTAAACACTACCATCGCCAGAATGATAGTGAGCCAACTCTTGTGCTGTAGATGCAATCCTTCCAAGAACTTCATTCATCTACATTACAAAGAAAGATTTCAGAAGACATAGCAAGCAACAAATTACTACATGCAGTTTTTCTCTGAAAGCAACCCGCTTTAAACAAGAGATAAAGAGCGTACTCCAATTATCATTGCTGTTGATGAAGTTAAGTACATTTTAAAAAAATAAAAAATAAGATTATATACCCTTAAGTTTCGTGCTGAAAGAGTATCATCAACTGCAGCAAGGCATCCATTCACAGTAGATGTTGCAGCAACTCGAGCCCGCCTCCCTTGGATCAAAGCAGAAGCCTGGCCAGAAAGCAAATCAAACTGCGCCTGCAAATGCCTGAGCTGTTTCTGCAACTCCAAAGCTTCAGCTTTATACGCCGAAGTGGCATCCCTAAAACAAAAAACATAAATTAATAAATGATAACGCGTAGAATTGAAAGGTTTGCAAGGAAGAAAAAAGATGATAAAGAAGTGAGAAATTGCCTTATATCTTTTAAGGGTTCTTCAGCGCCAAAAACTTCCTCCTGATTGTCTCTCCTTGAAGAAAAAGCTGAAATGCTATCATAAGCAAACTCCAAGTCCTCACCCTAGCCAAAATCCCACTCTAATTACACAAATCATTTTCTTAAAAAAAAAAATAAAGTGGGAAGGGAATTGCACCTCCAAAAGCTTCTCCTCTTGAAGAAACTGTTCGTACCTGGAGAATCGATTGAGAAACAAAATTAGATCTGATGTGAAGAAATAGATATAAGAAAGAAAAAAGAAGAGAAGGAGTGAGATGAAGTAACCGGGAGAGGTCGGAGAGGGAGAGGACGTTGGAAGAGCGGAGACTGGAGCAGATCCAGTCGAGGATAGGGCGTGCGTCGTCGTATTGGAAAGGCCATTCGAAACTGTCTGGGTCTAGTGTGTCTGCCCCTTCGTAACCTAATTCTCCGAGCAATGCGCATAATCGAGTCCCGCTCATTTTTTGCTTCTTAGATCTTCTCCTTCGATTCAATGAGCATTTGTTTGAGTTTCTTTGGCGCCGGCCTGGTTTGATTGAAACCAGTGAGCAGGCCTGCCCACTTCTGCCCTTCTTTCTTTTCTTTTTTATTTCCTTAATAATAATAGACTGCAAAATACACGTGTTTCTGTTTTATGCATTTAAGCTCTTTTCCTTCCGGTGTACTGCAATATTTTCTTTCACGTGATAGATATCTCCTGTCATATTTTTTTCAAAACACAAGACGCATGCTACTTATTAGTTTCGGTTTATTTCTATGTTTAAAAAATAATTTTTAAAAAGTTTATTTTTTATTTTAAATTAATATTTTTTTAATATTTTATATTTTGATTTATTACTATTAAAAATAAATTTTAAAAAATAAAAAAAATATTATATTAAAATATTTGTAAATAAAAAACACTTAAAAAACAACTATATTATTTATGAAGTGCTGGGTTGATGTTTTGTTTTTCTTTGATTTTTTTAGTATTTAAAAAAAAATTCAAATCCAATTCCTATTTAATTTAATATTGCTATTATAAATTTTTATTTGATTTTAGTGACTATTTTTAATTATTACATATCTAATATAAAAATAATAGTTAATTTTTCTTGGAAAATCAATTCAAATTGTTTTTTATTTTTAAGATTTTTAAATACATTTTGAACAAGATTTTATTTTATTTAAAATTTATTTTAGCATCCTATAGTACATATTATTTTAATTGTTTTTTTAGTTAATTGGCTTTAAAAATTAAAAAATATTTTACTTATAACAAAAACAATTACTCTAATTAAAAATTTTATATTTATTAAAATAAATAAGAAACACGTTAATAAAAAAATTAAATTTAATGAAAAAAATTAAAATAAGTATATTTTTTATTTAATAATAATACTAAAAATTTCTACAATGCCTAAATTTTATTTTAATTTATGTATCTAAAATAAATAAGAAACCATTAGAGTGCTCTTCTTGCATATCTTTTTTTTTTTTTTCTTCTTGCATATCTTTATCATGAGACCTCGTGGTTTTAATTTCAAGCAACAAGAGAGTTGTCGATAGGCAAATAATCAATGGCTGACCATTCATCCATCTTTCGATTAATTAATTAATTAATTAATTATGGTACTTGTTATTCGTTTCTTTCTTTTACAATTACGAAATGAGTTCCGAGCACAGGTAGGTAGGTTGTGGCCTTGTAAATTTAAACGAAATCATGGGTGTTCTTTGAATAAGGACTCTTCGATTCGACTATTCATGATCATATTGTCTCATTCTCTATAACTAATTACATCTCCTTCACTGTATGCTACAACTGTAATCAATGTTATTGTTGCTACTGATCATTAGAATGCTACCTCAACAACAACTATTAATGTTGTTATTATGTAAATATCATATTCAAAACTAAAAAGCCGTATAAATCATTCTTTAATATTCAATTAAAACGTATATTCTTGTTCTCTTTTATCTAAAAAAATTTAATTATCAAATTTGATATTTATTTTAAATCTAAATTCAAAATACTTCATCATATTCAATATAAAACCTTTTTTTTTATATACAACTATTCATTTACTTTATGAAATTCAACTCTCTCTCAGAAAACATATTACTCTCGTCAAAACCTAAATAATCCAATATTCATATTTAAACTCTCATCAAAAGTAAAAAATAGTAAAATTTTAAGAAAAAAGAATTTATTACTAACAATAATAAAAGTTTTATTGTTTTAAAATATTTCTAAGTAAGTATCATTTATTACTTTAATTTAAATATATTTATTTTAATAATTAGTATGCATGTTAAGACTTTAATTTTATATCAATTACAAGTTTGAAAATATGCTTAATATGTATACTAATATTCTTTTTTTACATGTATATTGAAAGTGTGTTTGTGTTGAGTTTTAATTTTTCATATTTATAAATGTAAAATTGTCTGCATCATAGGTTTTTTTAAAACAATTTTTATATTTTGTACGCTATTGTTATGATAAACTAAGTATTTTTATTTGCTAATCTAATATGTTTACAACCTTAAATATATATTGTTTTTCACATTACCTATTACTTATTAAAAGATTTGTTAAAGGCAGGTATGTCTTCTCTGATTTTTTTAAATGACTATAATACCTTTGAAAATAAAATTTTTAAAATTAGCATATAAGGGCAATTTTATCCTTTATCTTTTTAAAATACATAAAGATAACAACTTTACCTTAATAAATAAAAAAATTAAAAGCTTACTTTTAGGGTTTTTTTGGTCTTTTTCACTCTGGTTTTTTTTTTTTGTTATTACTAATTAGAATGAGGACACTTTAGTCTTTTAGTAATTATTTAATATTATATAAATAAAAAAAGTTGCCAATGTATTTGGCATTTTCCGACAACCAAAATCTAGCTTACACTATATCATTGGAAGTATCGTAATATCCTTTTTTTTTTAGTGGTGGCGAATGTTGTCAATAGTAGCGTGGTTTGTTATCAGGGTCATTTTCTCTTTTCCTTTCATTCTTTTCTCTCTTCTCCCTTTAAAATTTATGTTAACCATGGAAACATTCAGATTTTTCCTCTGATTTATAAGCATTTGTACTTCGATCTTTATTCTTTTAGTTTTTTTTTTACTTTTCTATAAAATTTTGATTTGTTTTCAATTATAATTTATGATATTGATTTTTTTTAATTTGCTCCTTTTTTATTTTTTTTTGGATTTTTTTCTTAAATAATTGTTCTTTTCAATTTCACCCTTCAATAAAAATTTTGTATTTATTTTTCCCTTTTTTATTGTTTTATTTTTTTATCATTTTGCTTAATTGACTTTTCTCTTCAATTTCATCCCCTAATAAAAAATAAAATTTATTTTTTATTTCAATTTTAATCCATATTCTTTTGATTGTTCTAATTTTTTTAGGTCTTTTTATTAAATTGGTTTTTCTTTTGAATTTCACCTTTTAGTAAAAAATAAAATTTATTTTGTATTTTATTTTTATCCTCTTTTTTTTAATTACTAGTTTTTGTTTTAAATCCTTTTGTATAATTGAAATTCTTTTTTTACTTTTATCCTTTAACATTTAATTGATTGAGAATTGAATTTCATATTTTTTTCATATAGGATATTTCTAGTTTACTGACCTAGGTCACAGGTTTGAAAAGTTAGCACAAGTATCAATTTTTTTTTCCTTCCATCATTCGACGTTGCTTTTTTTTTTTTACGGGCTTTGTGATTTTTCTCATTTTCTTTTCTATCAAGTTATCCAAATCTTATAACTTTGGCTACAGGTTTGGCAAAATAACTCAAGTTACTCAATCTTGATTATTAGGATTATAAGTGTGTCATGCTAACTAAGAGTGATTCAGGCTGATTTTTTAGGTTATATTTTTACCTAATTTCATCTTTTTACATTTAATAGGTTGAGAATTGAGCTCCATTATTTGTTTCTTTTGAAAAAAAATATTTTTTAAGTTATTGTGATCCTTTTCTTTTAATTTGATCCATCTGTTATCATTGTCTATTTTTTATTATCTAATTAAAATAAAACTAACTTATTTGATCATGTTGAATCTATGATCTAAGTTATAAATTCTTATTCCTTCTTTGAAACACAATTTTGAGACCTAAACATCATTTATTTAATAAAAAAAAATTCAAGCTTGCATCGTAGTCGTGGTCCACAACTAGTAATACATAAATGGAATTTTATGTGCATTATATGGTTAAGATATATAAATTGTTTATGTATCAATATATTTAAATTTTAATTAATAATATTTTTCTCATTTATAAGAAAATTAACATATGAATTAGGTCCTTATGCAAATAAAAGGGATAAGAACTAAGACACCAATTCCAAGTTGAAAAAATAGAAAATATAAGAAATAAACGTTAATAAAAAACTTTAAATTACAGTTTTTAGATTTAAGATACATATTGAATATTTTTTGATAAGATATCAAGGTAAAAAAATCACAAAGGAAAGAAATAAAGAAAGAGAATAAAGAGATAAGGAATAGATGGGGTGAGAACCGAAAAAGGGAAGAAGAAAGAAGAAGAAAAGAGGAAAACGCAAAGAAAGCCGAGAGTTAGGAGAAATAAGGGAGCAGAAGCAGTGTCGCAGTCCAGCCATCGTCTCCACCGTCGTGAGCCACCACCGAAGACCACAGCCACGCCTCCTATCAGGTAAGTTTCTCTCCTTCTCTACTTAATTTCGTTACCTTCCTCAACCATTGGCATGTAGAACATGAATTCACGTTCTGCATCCAAATTCATCACCTGGTTGGTTACTGTGTATAGTAGAGTAACCAGCCAGTGATAACAAAATGGGCCATCCATGACCCATTTTGCGTGATGGGCTAGTTTCGGCCCATTTTTATTTTAGGCCGGTGCTGGCCCGTTACATTATATTCACCAGAACAATACAAATCGGGTATTAAAATACCCGGTTTTGTTTGTAAAAGGTAAATAAATGCATAAATAAAAATATTTTTTGGACATACGGCCAAGTATCTCACAACTAAAATCATATTGTTTGATTTCTTTTCATATAAAAGAAAAATATTTTAGCATTCATTTTGCTTTAATAACCGGTTTATTAAAGTCAAGAGAACATTGGCCAAAATTTAAAATAAAAAATAAAATTTATTTAGTTTATTTTATTTTGGTTTTATTTTAATACCAGGGATTACAAATTTATAAGTAAAACATAATCCTTGTATTAAAAATTTTGTTATATATATGTTGCTTAGATTTTTATCAAACATTAAAACAATGCAGCCTACCTTAGGTAAGACGTATTTGGGATGCTAATACCTACCCTTTACGCAACCAGTCTCCGTACTCCATCTCTGAGACTAGTTAGGGTTCCTAGTAACCAGAATATTAGGTGGCGACTCCAATCTATATTTTGCTGATAAGAGATAAGAATACCTTGTCTCTCTCTATTTGCTAGATAGAAATTACATCTGTTTGTTTTTTTTAGGTGGAAGATCACTTATGATGTCATACACGTGCGATAGAATAACGACTCCATTGGGACCTGTAGTGGACTAAGCTTGTTTTTATCTGATAATTGTTTTTGTGATATGTTTGATTTTATTTCAAGTATTTACTTTATGTATATTCATTGTATAAAACTAAGTTCATGCATCATTTGCATCTTGTTATAAGTTACTTTAAAAACCCTTTAGGTTAAATGGGGAATTAACAACTTACCTTATGACTTTTAAGTCAAGGTTTAAGTTTGTGTAAACCCCGACTCTTAGCTCAATGCTCAGATTGGTAATGATTGATCCAAATGCCATCCTGTTACTTATTGAGCCCCCATATTGCCTTCATAAAGGCGATCATTAGGATAGCAAGAGACCCTTTTAGAGATTGAGTAGTTGACCCACCTTTATAAAGCATGAACGACTTAGAACTTGCCTTTAAGATGTATGCCTTTAGGATGTATGCTCCATAATGAACTAACACCTTCATTTGTTTTGCATGAATCATTGAACTTAATCATAAAACATCTAGTTTTTAGGATTGTATAAACAATAAGATAGCCATTGACACGACTAAAAGATTGATGTCTTCTCCCAAGTGCAGGAGTGTCGAAGTAAAAAATAACCCGGCAAGACCGGGGTCGAACCACAAGGAGGTTAATTGTACAAATTATAAACAACAATTATTAACAACAATAATAGTAATAACGATAACAATAATAATAACAATAATAATATACCATACATTATGGGCTATGAAAGTGCCAAGCATTTGTTGTACCAAGTGTTATACAACATAAATCAAGATTAGTCATTTAACAAGCAAAGTATTAAAGAGTGAACAAGATAACAAATATAAAACATGTTAGTATCAAACATTAAAGTCCATATTAAGTTTACATTATACTTATTCTTACACCATTAGTGTAACCTTTTCACCTTGACATAATTAACTTAGCTAGACATAATGAAAGAAAGCAAAATAGATAAACAAAATAAGAACATAAAAGTTAACTAAGTAAAGGAAAGGAAATGAAAGGCATAAACTTAATATTAATGAAAACAAAGCATAAAAAATACAAAGAGAGAAAGGAAGAGCATGATCTTGATCTGAACACCAAGATGCCTAAATGCATGGCAAATGCCTCCTTTTATAGGCCAAAAATGGGAACTATTGATTTGATGACTAATTGATAAGTGGGTGACCAACTTTTGACTTGGTGACAATCCTTATCTTCTTTTGTCTGCCCAAAACGTCATTGATAACGTCAAAACTGGAGCCAGTTGCAAACATGAAAGTTGTAGGCAATTGTCTCAGCTTTCTTGTGTAAAACATTCAGCTCATTTGGACTTCTAGAACTCTAGATATGGCCAAAATACCGAACAGTGCTCGGGCTGGAAGACAGATTCGGGCTTCTTTGTTGTTGCTACAATTTGGACTTGATAATGGCCTTTTTAGATCTTGGGCTCCATATGAAAGTTGTAGGCCTATGTCTTACCTTTCCATCCATATAAATTGGACCTAAATCTGAGATATATAGCTCCAGATATGACCCATTTACCGAACAGTGTTCCGGTTTGGATTGCACCGACATCTCTTTTCTAAGTTTGGCCATCTCTTTATCCTTGCAATTTAAGTTCTTAAAGTCATCAATCAATCCTTTCATTTATGTGATAGGCCTGCATTTAAAATGAACATTTACCATAAATTAAAGGTATTAAGTATTATTAGATATATTATTATAAAATATGCTTTGGTTAAGGAGTTATTGATACTTCAAGTGCAAAATGATGATATAAAACCATGATAAAAATGCACTTTTAAGTACTAATCAACCATCATTACAAAATTAACTACTGTGGAATATGGGCAGAACTCCGAATTATCACAAATATCGGAAGGAAATTGCTCTAGATGTGATTCAAGGAAGCTCCCCACCCTTAAAGACCTGAGTTGCATGGTGAATGATGCGAAATAAATATTGGTTCATAGTCATAACATCGATGAGGCTGCATTTTTTGGGAAGTACGAACGATTGCTAGAAATTATAAAGATGGAAGTATTAAACCTAGCAATCAAATCATTAATCAATTTTTAGGATCCCGATTACATATGTTTCTCCTTTGAAAATGTGGATTTGTGTCCAACTATAGAAGAGTATAGAATGTTGACGAAATTTCCCAACACCCTGCACAAGGTTTACTTCCCGTTGAAAAGCGACAAAGTGATTCCCGAGTTGGCAAGATTACTGAAAATTCCATATTTAGGCAGATATTTAAAGAAGAATGCTAGTGGATTGAAGTGGAAGTTACTTAAAGTTGAGTTAGAAAGAAAGAAAGCAGAATATGGTTCGACAATAAAAAAAGATAAGTTGATTGCTCTGGGGATATATGGTCTCGTGTTGTTTCCAAGCCTAACGGGGGTTATAAGTCTTGAAGTTGCTGCTGCGTTTATGGAATATAAAATTACTCTTGTCAACCCTGTGGTTGCTATTTTAGCCAAGACCTTTTTGACTCTCAACCATTTCAGGAAAACCAGGAAAGTTGTAATGCGATGTTGCACCCAATTATTATACATATGGATGGTAAGCCACATTGAAACCAAAACACCGATCTTTAATAATTTTTTATGGTTTAACTAAAAACCCTTTAAGATAGTTGAAGAATAGGAGTGGGGAAGCCTAGGTGACACAGGTTGGAGGAAAAAGATGCAAGAGTTACCTAGTAGCTGTTTTAGTTGGAAAGCCCCGTGGGTCAGAACGACGAATGTCCTGGTAAGTTGTGGACAAAAATGCTGTGTGCTTTTTGTTGGGATCACATGTTATATCAGTTATGCTCTTACCCCAGTGATAAAACAATTAAGCAGTATACAACACATCCTAAGAACTTTAGGACTAGCGGAATTTTATGGCTTTTTCAAAGATCAATCCGCAAGAGAAGTGCTTGAAACAAACAAAAGAGATTGGAACCATTTGATGTTAGTTCAAAAGGAATCTAAAAGGTTGAGAGATCCCAGCACAAGTAAAGGATATAAAAGGTGGAGGAATATGACCCCAACAACAAAATCTAGGGTGCTATGTTCTAAAGACAGATCTTCATAAATGACGACAGGGTTGTTGAAAAGGAAAAGGGCAGTAATGAGGAAAACCTAATGAATCAAATAGAGAAACTCTAAATAGAGTTGGGGAAAAGTAAAGGAGATAAAACAACATTAGAAGTGATCATGATGGAAGGAGATAAAAGCAGGTTCTTCCTAAATAAGCAGCTAGAATCGAGAGATGCAAAAATATTGAGGTTGGAACTACAATTGAGTAAAGAGAAGGTTGCAATGAACAAATCGAGAAGGAGAGGGGGAGTTTAAACTTAAATTGGGACCAGTGTAACTCTGAATTGGAAGCACTAAAATCTAACTTCAATGATTGCCAAGAACACAATAAATATCATCAAGAGAAATTTACACAAGTCCAAGCAGAGTTAAAAGATCAGATCAAGAAATGGGAGGAGCTAAATGTATAATGATGACAAGTCAGCTAGTCGAGTCATGAGCGTTAAAAAAAAAGGTATGGAGGGCAAAGCTATCAAGGCAGATTTGATAACTAAAAAAAAATGAAATTAGAGTGCTAAGGACAAAGCTTGGTAAAGAGCAAGATAGGATTAATCAGTTGACCAAAAGATACAAAATGTTAGAAAAACACAAAAACCAAATCGACATGAATAACAATACTTTAAATCGAAACAACTTGTTGCTTATAGAGAAGATAACTAAAATGGATAAGTGACACGACTGAAAGATTGATGTCTTCTCCCAAGTGCAGGAGTGTCGAAGTAATAAATAACCCGGCAAGACCGGGGTCGAACCACAGGGAAGTTAATTGTACAAATTATAAATAACAATAATACAACAACAATAACAATAACAATAACAACAATAATAATAATAACAATAATAATAATAATAATAATAATAATAATAATAATAAGGAAAGAGAAGAAGAAGAAGATGATGAGAACTTGAAGATGGAAAATTAATGTAAGGATTAAACAATAATAATAACAAATGTCAAGGTTAAAGGATCCACTAATGGTATGTCAAACAAATATAGTATAAACTCTTATTATTCAATTAAAAACCACACATAACAGAGGTTCCAATCAGATTATAGATTGTTAACATGATTACATTAGTCATCTTATTCGATTAATGCTAATACTTGTAAATCTCGTCAAGCATTCATGATTATAACTTATGTTAATAACAAATCAAGTTCCTTTCATAGCTCAGGTGTTGGTTATACCATACATTATGGGCTATGAAAGTGCCAAGCATTTGTTGTACCAAGTGTTATACAACATAAATCAAGATTAGTCATTTAACAAGCAAAGTATTAAAAAGTGAACAAGATAACAAATATAAAACATGTTAGTATCAAACATTAAAGTCCATATTAAGTTTACACTATACTTATTCTTACACCATTAGTGTAACCTTTTCACCTTGACATAATTAACTTAGCAAGACATAATGAAAGAAAGAAAAATAGATAAACAAAATAAGAACATAAAAGTTAACTAAGTAAAGGAAAGGAAATGAAAGGCATAAACTTGATATTAATGAAAGCAAAGCATAAACATTACAAAAAATACAAAGAGAGAAAGGAAGAGCATGATCTTGATCTGGAAACCAAGATGCCTAAATGCATGGCAAATGCCTCCTTTTATAGGCCAAAATTGGGAACTATTGATTTGATGACTAATTGATAAGTGGGTGGCCAACTTTTGACTTGGTGACAATCCTTATCTTCTCTTGTCTGCCCAAAACGTCATTGATAACGTCAAAACTGGAGCCAGTTGCAAACATCAAAGTTGTAGGCAATTGTCTCAGCTTTCTTGTGTAAAACATTCAGCTCATTTGAACTTCTAGAACTCCAGATATGGCCAAAATACGGAACATTGCTCGGGCTGGAAGACAGATTCGGGCTTCTTTGTTGTTGCTACAATTTGGACTTGAAAATGGCCTTTTTAGATCTTGGGCTCAATGTGAAAGTTGTAGGCCTATGTCTTACCTTTCCATCCATATAAATGGGAACTAAATTTGAGATATATAGCTCCAGATATGACCCAATTACCGAACAGTGTTCCAGTTTGGATTGCACCGACATCTCTTTTCTAAGTTTGGCCATCTCTTTATCCTTGCAATTTAAGTTCTTAAAGTCATCAATCAATCCTTTCATTTATGTGATAGACCTGCATTTAAAATGAACATTTACCATAAATTAAAGGTATCTTATATTATTAGATATATTATTATAAAACATGCTTTGGTTAAGGAGTTATTGATACTTTAAGTGCAAAATGATGATATAAAACCATGATAAAAATGCACTTTTAAGTACTAATCACACCCCCCAACCAGCTTATTACTAGTCCCTAGTAATCAAAGCGTAAAATAGAAAAACAATTTGCAAATTCCACAAAGCAAGGTATTCATCATTTAACTTCCATTAATCTATCCAGATAAACAAACTCTCATTAAATTTATATATCTGCTCAATACCTCTTAACAAGATAAACCTTTCTTTTGTGCTCAATGTATCAACACATAATTATGGGGCTTTTCTTGGAAGAAATCAAAATTTTTGTTCTAATGTTTAAGGTTAACTTCCTTGGGTTGGGATTATTATTTTTGTCTTTTTTTTTTAATATATATACATATAATTTAAAAACATCATGCATCTTTAACCCATGTAACGAGCTTTCAGCTAATGACTCCCAGACCAGTTGGTCTTAGGGCATTAGGTGTTAAGACACCTCTACGAGCTTAGTAACTCGGGTCGCAGATACTGATATGTAGATAGTGCAATGTTTGATTTCCTTAAGCTTTTCTCCTCAACCTATGTAATAAGCGTTGGGCCAATAGCTCCCAAGTCAGTTGACTTTAGAGTATTAGGTGTTAAAACACCCATTCGGACTTAATTGCTTAGGTTAGGGAGGCTACGAAACCAAACTTATCTACATTTTTATTATCATTATTTTTTCTTCTTTTTCTTTTTCTTTTTTTTTTCATGTTTTTTTTTCTTAATTATATACAATCCCTTTCCCTTAGTTGTTACCTTTAACAAAAGAACATAAATAATGTAATAATCCAATATGCAACCCACAATCATATGTTAAAGTGTGTGTGTGTAAATTAAGGTTTAAGAATACATGTTAAATAAGTATATGAGTAGAATTAAGTGGTAACAATACGAGAGTTTGTAAACCTGAATATTTCAGGAAGTATTATAATAGACCTTGTTAAGAATGATTACTAAGATGCGTCTCAAGAGTCACTTTAACAAAAGAGTTCCTTTACTCTGCCATCCTAGTAACAACAATTATGCACATGCTTTATGAAATGAAAAACAATTTTTTTTTTTATCAACTACTACCCTCTCCCCCCAACCAAAACGAGACATTGTCCTCAATGTTCTAAGGTAGAAAGATAGAGTATAGAAGATATCACCTGAAATAACGAACACCGACAAACCTGAAACACACTAAAACAAAAATAAGAAATAACAAAACACAATAATAAAACCAAAAGACACAAAAATTCACAAATGAAGGCTCAAATCCAATCTAAGCTTTTTACGACTTTTCTTAGATGACCAATTTATACGACTCATGGAAGGATCAATCACAGGAATGAAAGATTGTAGTTGGTCAATCAATTGTTCAGCAGTAGCAGCAGAGATTATGATTCATCGTGCAGAAGATGTTAGAAATTCCTGTTCCACAGCATGATCAAGAAAAGACAACAATTTATCATAATAACCATTAACATTTAACAAACCTATGGGTTTATGGTGAATGTGCAGTTGAGCCCAAGAGGAAATATGAAAGATCTCTTCCAATGTGCCTAGACCACCTGGTAAAGCAATGAAGGCATCAGCATGGTTAAACATTGCATTCATTCGAGTTGACATTCTGGAGACCTGAAGTTCCTCTCCAATTGTTTTTCCAATGATGTCCCCTTGTGCTAAAGCTTCGGGGACGACCCCCAAAACTTGGCTACCTCCTAAAAATGCAGCTATTGACACACCTCCCATTAACCCTAGATTGCCTCCCCCATACACTAAATGAATCTTTCTCTCAGCTAGCACCTGACTAAGATGATTTGCTGATTCTAAAAACTCCTTTTCTTTCCCAGGACTAGATCCACCGAAAACACAAATATTTCTTATTTGATGACCTGAGGAACTTGCCATTTCTACACACTTCTGTATTTTTTGAATGTATGGGTTGAGTAGAAATGAAAGGAAAGAAGAGAGGGTTTTATAGATGAGAAATGAGAAAGACAATCATAACACCTATATGTAGGCCAGCTGGAGTCTCACACTCTCTCTCTCTCTCTTTTTATTTATTTGTTTATTTACTTTTTGCAAAAGCATGTGTATGTACAGGTAGTTGTGATTGTGGCTCACATCTTACCTTGGTTTTACGTTCAAGAACGGCTTAAACGCCCTCTATGGGTCGGGGATAGGCTTCCCATCCAGTTTTCTTAAAAACTGGCAAACATGGTCTTTTTTAGTCAGATTCCCAAGACTAAGTCGATCATGTTCTTTATGAAATAGTGGCCATAAATCATGAATTACACGATGCAGATCTCCACTAGGATGCGTCTCAAGAGTCCATAGAAGATTATCTAAAGACTCCTTACTCAGGCCATCCTTAATGAATTTTATTTTATCTTCACGGTTTATAGATACCATTCCTAAAGAACGACATTGTGTATTACAAGTCCATCTAGCACATCGATGACAGACTTCTAGTCGTTTTGCACGACGTTTTTTTGCAAAAGTGCTTTTACCTGTTCCAGGCATGTGTGAAATGAAGGAATTAGAGGACTCACCTGATAATTGGACCTTTGCTTCAATCAACCAGTGAATATCTTCAGGAATTCCATGATTCATTAACAATCTCAATCTTGCACATCTAGCACGGTAAATTTTTGTAATCGCATTCTGAGGCAGAGCGGGAAAATACTTTTTCAATTTTTCAAGATTAGTGTCCATTTTCAAATGAGAATTAGAAGAGAGATTCAAAGAATTGCACAGATATATACACAGATATCAGTAATTATGGGAAACTGAAAGAACAGACTTAAGTCACGGAGTACCGTTGTCCGCCATTTGACCGGGGTGAGAGAAACTAGCAAAAATCACTCAAAAAGAAACACAAAAACAATGTGAGAAAAAAAATCAACCTTTATCTACAAGATCATTCCAACCAGTTGATTCATTTTCAGTAGGAAAATTATCAAAGTAAGCTTTCAAACGATGTCCATTTTCCTTAAAATCATTGTCATTGATTGAATTCTCAATATCACAGGCCCTATAAGGATTGCTCCATCTTGGTCTTAGCTCTCTAGGGAATGCATAGAGTTGAGAATTATAAAACAAAACTTTTTGACCAGTATCAATCTTTTGACAATTTTCACAAGTTTTGCAGAATGCGTGCGTGTCCTTGAACATGGTGGGCCAATAAAATCCATTTTGAAAGATTTTTGTAGCTGTCTTTTTTGACGAGAAACTCAAGTCATCAATCAATCCTTTCATTTATGTGATAGGCCTGCATTAAAAATAGACATTTACCATAAATTAAAGGTATCTTATATTATTAGATATATTATTATAAAACATGCTTTGTTAAGGAGTTATTGCTACTTACCTCATTGTCGGGAATGAATCTTTGAAATATTTGATCAGGACAATATTTGAATAAGGTAGGGTCATCACAATAAAAGCTCTTCACTTCGTTCAAAAACTTTTCTTTGTCTTGAGTACTCCAATCAGTTGGCAAATCTCCTAAAGCAAGAAAATTGATATTTTTATCATACCAAGGCATTGGACTAAGAGAAAGTAAGGATTCGTTAGGAAAGTAATCATCCATTGGTGTGATGTCAGATGTCAAATCTATTGTCACTGTTGACAAAAGATTCACATCAACATTTTCGGTGCTTGTTTCATCCGTGATTTCTTCCTCAGAATAAATCATTTGCAAATCTTCAGTTTCATCCAATTCATTTTTACTTAAAGTAGATTCAAGTTGATCATAAACTAATTCCTCAATATGATCTACTTCTTGTAAATCATTATCATCTCCAGGTTGCTTGCAAATGTTGAAAATATTCATCTCCAATGTCATGTTTCCAAATGTTAGCTTCATCAGTCCATTCGTACAATTAATCAATGCGTTAGAGGTTGCAAGAAACGGACGTCCTAAAATAACAGGAAATGAATTACATGCTTCAACAGGTTCTGTGTCCAAGACAATAAAATCCACAGGATAAATGAATTTATCGACTTATACTAACACATCTTCAATTATTCCTCTAGGCACTTTTACAGATCTATCGGCAAGTAAAAGAGATATAGAAGTTGGTTTTAACTCACCTAGATTGAGACTCTGAAAAACTGAATATGGAAGTAAATTCACACTAGCATCGAGATCAAGTAAGGCTCTTTCAATTTTATGCTCTCCACTAAAGCAAGAAATTGTAGGACAACCAAGGTCTTTATATTTCAAAGCATTATTGTTTTGAAGAATAGTACTTACTTGTTTGGCTAGAAAGGCTTTCTTTTTCATATTCAGTTTCCTCTTCACAGTGCATAGATCTTTCAAAAATTTAGCATAGGAAGGAACCTATTTAATAGCATCCAGCAAAGTATATTGATCTTTACCTGTTTGAAAATTTCAAAAATTTCAGAGTTGTGATTGACTTTCCTTTGTTTGGTCATGGCTTTAGGAAATGGAAGTGCTGGCAGAGAATCAGTCTTTTCTTTGCAATTTTCAGATTCAACCCCTTCCTTACTCTTAAAGATTGACTCATCATCTTTCTCATAAGGTTCAAGAGAGGGTTTTTTTAATAACCTTACCACTGCGAAGACTGGTGACTGATTTGACTTGATCCATGTGTTGGCTTCCGGAACTACTTGCATTTGCATTGTATTGCCCCTTGGGATTTTGTTGTGGTTGAGATGGAAACTTACCTTTCTCTTGAAAATTGAGAGCAGATGTTAATTTTGCAAGAGTATCTTTAAAATCTGTCATGTTTTGAACAAGTTGAGTATTGATTGTCTCTTGCTTTTCAATGAATGCATGCAATGTTTCCTCAAGATTTCTTCTAGGAGGTGGAGCATAAGGAGGTGCATATCCATGAGAATTTTGGAAATAATGGTGTGTTTGAAACGGTGGTTGTGAAGTTTGTGCAATGTTGTTCTCACTCTTCCAACTAAAATTTGGGTGATTTCTCCAACCAGGGTTGTATGTTTGCGAGTATGGGTTATGGTTGACCCTTTGGAAACTACTTAAAGCATGGGCTTGTTCATGGAGACATTCCTTAAAAGAAGGCAAGGTTGGACAGTTATTGGTTGAGTGTTCATTTGTTTCACATATTTGACACACAATGTTTTCAACAGATTTTAATTAACCACTCTTTTTCAATTCTAGTGCCTCGACTTTTCTAGCTAACGATGCAAACTTGGCTTGGAGGTCATGATCTTCCCTAAGGTTGTACATACCTCCACTAGATGTATGAGGTTGAGTTTTACTCGGTGCTTCATAAGTACCCGTGGTGTCCTAATTTTGAGCATTTTCAGCTAACAAGTCTAAGTACTTTATTACTTCATCAAGGTCTTTATCTTTAAAAGTTCCATTGCACATCAATTCAACCATTTACCTATCTCTAGGTGTTAAGCCTTCATAAAAATGTGAAACCAATCTCCATGTTTCAAAACCATGATGAGGGCTAGTATTAAACAAGTCTCAATACCTATCCCAACATTGGTAAAATGTTTCTCCTGGTTTTTGAGTGAAAATAGTGATTTGTCTTTTGAAAGAGTTTATTCTATGAGATGAGAAAAATTTCTTTAAAAACTGTTGTTGCATTTCATCCCAAGCACGAATGGATCCTGGTCTCAAATTTTATAGCCATGTTTTAGCTTTATCTTTTAATGAAAAAGGAAAAAGCTTTAATCTGATGGTGTTCATGCTACAATTTAAATTATTATATGTGTTGCAAACCTCCTCAAATTCTCTTAAATGCAAGTATGGATTTTCCAATTCTAAGCCATGAAAAGAAGGTAAAAGTTGAATAATGTCTGGTTTAAAATTAAAATGAGATGCATCGGGAGGAAAAACTATACATGATGGTGCACTTGTTCTTGTGGGATTCATGTGGTCTCTAAGTATTCTACCACGGTTATTCTCATTATTCTCATTATGAAGTGATTGATTATCTTCTTCGGCTATATTTTCTGAAAATGATGAGGATACCCTACAAAGTCTACCACTTGATGTACGTGACCACACTCTCATGCACGTGTAGGAATAGAATAAAAGGAAAAAGAAAACAAAAGAAGAAGAAACAAGAGAAAAGAAACAAAGTTATATACAAGAAAAGTGAAAAGAAAAAATAAAATAAATATTATAATTTATACAAGAACGCACCTCCCCAGCAACGGCGCCAAAAACTTGACAGGACTAAAAGATTGATGTCTTCTCCCAAGTGCAGGAGTGTTGAAGTAATAAATAACCCGGCAAGACCGGGGTCGAACCATAGGGAGGTTAATTGTACAAATTATAAATAACAATAATACAACAACAATAACAATTACAATAAAAACA
>NW_011500274.1:98864-112503 GCF_000495115.2 Populus euphratica
AATAACAATAATAATAGTAACAACAACAACAACAACAACAATAATAATAATAGTAATAGTAATAATAATAATAATAATAATAATAATAATAATAATAATAATAATAATAATAATAATAAAGAAAAAGTAGGAGAAGAAGAAGAAGATGATGAGAACTTTGAGAAGAAATATTAATGTAACGATTAAACAATGATAATAACAAATGTCAAGGTTAGAGATTCCACTAATGATATGTCAAACAAGTATAATATAAACTCTTATTATTCAATTGGAAACCACACAGAAAGGAGGTTCCAATCAGATTATAGATTGTTAACATGATTACATTAGTCATCTTATTCGATTAATGCTAATACTTGTAAATCTCGTCAAGCATTCATGATTATAACTTATGTTAACAACAAATCAAGTTCCTTTCATAGCTCAGGTGTCGGTTATACCATACAGTCTGAACTATGAAAGTGCCAAGCATTTGTTGTACCAAGTGTTATACAACATAAATCAAGATTAGTTATTTAACAAGCAAAGTATTAAAGAGTGAACAAGATAACAAATATAAAACATGTTAGTATCAAACATTAAAGTCCATATTAAGTTTACATTATACTTATTCTTACACCATTAGTGTAACCTTTTCACCTTGACATAATAAACTTAGCTAGACATAATAAAAGAAAGAAAAATAAATAAAAAAAATAAGAACATGAATAAGATTAAAGTTAACTAAATAAGTGAAAGGAAATGAAAGGCATAAACTTGATATTAATGAAAACAAAGCATAAACATTACAAAAAATACAAAGAGAGAAAGGAAGAGCATGATCTTGATCTGGACACCAAGATGCCTAAATGCATAGCAAATGCCTCCTTTTATAGGCCAAAATTGGGAACTATTGATTTGATGACTAATTGATAAGTGGGTGGCCAACTCTTGACTTAGTGGCAATCCTTATCTTCTCTTGTCTACCCAAAACATCGTTGATAATGTCAAAATTAGAGCCACTCGGAAACATAAAAGTTGTAGGCAATTATCTCAGCTATCTTGTGTAAAAACTTCAGCTCATTTGGACTTCTAGAACTCCAGATATGGCCAAAATATTGAACAGTGCTCGGGTTGGAGGACAAATTCGGGCATCTTTGTTGTTGCTATAATTTGGACTTGAAAATGGCCTTTTTAGATCTTGGGCTCCTATGAAAGTTATAGGCGTATGTCTTACCTTTCCATCCATATAAAGTAGACCTAAATCTGAGATCTATAAATCTAGATATGACCCAATTACCGAATAGTGTTCTGGTTTGGATTGCACCGACATCTCTTTTCTAATTTTGGTCATCTTTTTGCCCTTGCATTTTAAGTTCTTAAAGTCATCAATCAATCCTTTCATTTATGTGATAGGCCTGCATTTAAAATGAACATTTACCATAAATTAAAGGTATCTTATATTATTAGATATATTATTATAAAACATGCTTTAGTTAAGGAGTTATTGATACTTCAAGTGCAAAATGATGATATAAAACCATGATAAAAATGCACTTTTAAGTACTAATCATACAGCTCCAGATATGACCCAATTACTGAATAGTGTTCCGGTTTAGACTGCACTCACATCTCTTTTCTAAGTTTAGCCATCTCTTTGTCCTTTCAATTTCAGTTCTTAAATTCATCAATCAATCTTTTCATATATATAATAGGCCTACATTTAAAATGAACATTTACCATAAATTAAAGGTATCTTATATTATTATATATATTATTATAAAACATGCTTTAGTTAAGGAGTTATTGATACTTCAAGTGCAAAATGATGATATAAAACCTTGATAAAAATGCATTTTTAAGTACTAATCAGACATTATGATACTTGGTTGTAATCTTCAAGTTATAAATCTTATTAAACCTTTCTCGTTTAAAAATTTTAATATGAAGGATTTCGGTCATGTTGATGTTATTTTGGGAATTAAATTATTGAAAAGTAATAATGATCTTGGTTTAACTCAATCACATTACATTGAAAAGATATTAAAAAGGTTTATGACATGACCAAAAAATTAATGTCTTCTCCCAAGTGCAGGAGTATCGAAGTAATAAATAACCCGATAAGACCGGGGTCGAACCACAGGGAGGTTAATAGTATAAATTATAACAACAACAACAACAGTAGTAGTAGTAGTAGTACTAATAATAATAACAGTAATAGTAATAGTAATAACAATAATAGAAGAAGAGCAGGAAGAAAAAGAAGAGGTTGATGAGAACTTTGAAATGGAAGGTCAATGTGAGGATTAAATAATGATAATAACAAATGTCAAGTTTAGAGGATTCAGTAATGGTATGTCAAACAAGTATAGTATAAACTCTTATTATTCAAATGAAAAACACACACAAAGGAGGTTCCAATCAGATTATAAATTGTTAAGATGATTACATTAGTTATCTTCTTCGAATAATGCTAATACTTATAAATGCTGTAAGGAATTCATGATTATAACTTATGTTAACAACAAATCAAGTTCCTTTCATAGCTCAGGTGCCAGTTATATCATACAATATGGGCTATGAAAGTGCCAAGCATTTGTTGTACCAAGTGTTATACAACATAAATCAAGATTAGTCATTTAGTATCAAACATTAAAGTTCATGTTATGTTTACACTATACTTATTCTTACACCATTAGTGCAACCTTTTCACCTTAACATAATAAACTTAACTAATCATAATGAAAGGGAGAAATATGAATAAACAAGATAAGAATATAAATAAGATAAAAGTTAACTAAGAAAAGAAAAAGGAAATGAAGGCATAAACAAGATATTAATGAAAGCAAAACTTAAACATTACAAAAATACAAAACTTAAACATTACAAAAATACAAAGAGAGAAAGCAAGAGCATAATCTTGATCTAAAAACCAAGATGCCTAAACGCATGGCAAATACCTCCTTTTATAGGCTAAAATTGGAAACTATTGATTTGATGACTAATTGATGAGTGGATAACCAATTTTTGACTTGGTGATAATCCTTATCTTCTCTTATCTACCAAAAACATCATTAATAACGTCAGAATTGGAACTACTTGAAAACATGAAAGTTCTTGAAAATTATCTCAACTTTTCAAGAAAAAAAATTAAAGTCATTTAGACTTCTAGAACTCCAAATATGGGTCAAACACTGAATAGTGTTCAAGCTGCAGGATAAATTCAGGTGGTAATCTCTCAATATGAATTCTTATACGGGTCAATTTAGTGTATATATCATCCAATAAGCATCTATATATTAGTTTTAGGTGTTTCTTATACATTAATTGATGAGAATAACTATATTTTTATATAAATAAAAGAAATAATATGTATTAGTCTTAACAATTCTAATTAATGTTTAGTTTTTAATAATGCATTAACTAAAAACATTTAGAAATAATACTTTGATGCAATAGAAATCTCATAATTATAAAAACTTTATAGTTTACTTTGCAAATAAATTTTGTCCCAAAATTTTTATGTTTACTCTAAATTTACTAATCAACTATTATATTAAAGATAAATAAATTTTTATTAATAAATTAAATATATTTATATAAATAAATTCAATATCACTTATAATCAATCAATTAACAATCATACATATACACTAACAATATCTCCCATGGCAACCGGAAAAACAGATATAGAGAAATTAATATAAATAAAAAGGACAGAACAAGTGTTTTGTCCATCGATGCTAGTGGATGCTTTAGCAGTATTGGTGTTGTTGGTGTTGCTGGTGAAGAAACCGAAACCCTACTTTCTTCAAGAAGTTTCTCGTATGATTCTTCTTGTGAATTCAGCCATTCAATGGATAGAATAGCTGGGAAATCAGATTCCATAAGTTTTAATAGACCTACAGGAAACAAAGTGAGCAAGCTAAATAAAATTAAAAAACTAGGACGCCAAGTGTCATTGAACAAGTGGAAAAGATCAAAAGACCTTGTCGTCCCTGGGGATGTTGCAAGCTTGTGTTAAAAGAGAAGGAATTAGGGCTGATGGAATTTGAATGCAGAGGACCGTTGGTTTTACTGTGTTTTAACCCCAAAACGCAGCGTATCATTAAATTTCTGTCTTCAGGAAAGGCAAAGGAGGGGAGGCCACATAATTGGTAGGTTACATGATGATTATATTTGGGTGTGGTTTGATTTTTATAAAAAATAGTTAATTAATTTTTTTAAAAAATTAAAAATAGCTTAAATTAACTGGTTTTGATTTAATTCAGTTATTTTAGAATAAAAACTGATTAGAACTTACCGGTTTTGGTTTTGATTGAGTTTCGGTTATTTTATATTAAATTGTTTTTAAAATGTTGATGTAATGTACAGATTGCTTCTGTTCAATTGCTAAGCAACATTGATTAATTAATGGCCAAAAAAACACAGAAAGATGGCGCACATACATGATGTTTTGATTGTTTGGAAAGGTTCCTAGCAGTATAGATGTTTCCCCTTGTAAATCTTCAATTCAAAAATTGTAATCAGTCAGGTATGAGGATTAAGAGCTAGAAAATCATATTTGAAGGAATAAAAACAGAAAATGCAGGCCGAAAAACTGGATTATCTTTAGTCACACTCCACAAAATGCAGTGCAAAGATGTGATCTTCCTCTTGTTGATGTAACGCTAACTAACATCATCGGAAATGCCAACCGACCACAATTATACATTTGTTCTTGGGCTGGGTACAAGAACACAAGATTGAACAACTTACCTATTCTCTGGCTATCAGTAATTGGAGCCAGCACCATTCTGATTTCCAGCTGAATACAACAACTTTCTTACGCTAGCTTCTCTCCTAAACTCAGGCACAACTTGCCCTTAGATTAAGACGAGCTCATCATACTCCATATATCCCATTTTGCCTTTTTCTAGAAAGCATCAGATAAGCACTCAAATATCCAAAAGCATCCCTCTCCAGAAGTGAAGAAAATGGGATGAATTAAATGTACAATGGACAAAAGCTTCATCCTTTATTTAATCGAAATTTACCTATTTGTCACTGCTAGATCCTGTGACAGATGCAGTGTCATTCTCAAAAGTCTTGACATCACAAAGCTTTCCGCCGGCCTCATCAGCGAAAACTATCTTCCTCTTCTCCTTGAGGACCACATTTCCAGAAGTCGCAGAAGCTTTGTCAGTCAATTTCTGAGATCAATCAAACGAAATATCAGTAAATACCTCAATACATAATTAAGCATACAAGCAGTGTCTGTCTTTCAAAATCATGCCCTGAATCCAGAAGTATGATAAGAAACAAACCATGATTTTACAAAAACGGTTACAATCCCTTGCCATGATGGAAAGCCATCTTCTTGCACTTTCTTCCACTCTTGTTGCATTTTGAACAGCAATTTTCACCTGCCAAATTAAGATAATTTACACTTAATCATACTGTACATGCATTCAGACCATATAGCCAAACACAATGAAAAGCAATCAAAATCATGTAAGAAACTAAGAATACATCGTTGTCAATAACATTCTGCAAAATTTGCATTTCACCATCGAAAATTTGAGCTTCTTGTAATATGAAAAATAAATCGGTTTCCAAACTCTAATCAATTTCAAATGCTAACAAAGAGGTGCAAGGACGCAAAACACAGATGGTATTAAGTCAATTATGTAGGTTTCTCTCATATAGGTTGAATACAAAGGTCAAGTCCTCGAGCAGCCTCAAACAGGTGAATTGATATTCAAAAGGGAGTTAAACTGTTTATGCTGAAGTGTTCTTCAGAACTTAATCAAACCATCTCATCATCATTCTCAGTTTAGCCAAAAAGCCTCATTCAACTATTATGAAACAATGGTCAAGACAAAAAATCAGATTACAAGAATAGAGAGAACCATGTTTGAGTGTATAATTAATTGTTCTAAACATGGAAGTAATCCACTGGGTGAACGGAAAAGTTCTGCACAAAAATATGAGTTACATCGGATTTGGAATTCAGAATTATGAGCATTGTGGCAGAGAACCTAATCGAGATACAAGAACAAAAATTGCAACGCAGGACTGGATGGAGTTAAAGAAAGTTGATACAAACTGCAAATCAACCTCGTAGCATGTTGATGATGAGATTAAGATAATTAACATAAATTTTTCAAATAAAAGAAATGGATTTGAAAAAAAAAGACAAAAACACAAGTTCATTTGGTTTCAGAGGGCCTCTTTAGTGTGTTGTGCATTTTTACTCTGTTGTCTGCATTTGACTGATAGTGCATAAAAAATATAACGTAATAAACATCAGTTTTAAATTTATACTTCACCTAATATTTTGAGAAAAGAAAATTTTGGGATATGGGCACAGGTTGGATGTACAGCTAAAAATGTCTACAATTTTATATCTTAACATACCTCATCTGCACTATATTTCAAGGGCGTAGCTGGATAGACCTTGGAGTGCCATGATTCTTGAACAACATCCTTCATGGAGCTCAACTCTTTTGTAAGTTTAGTTGCAATAGATTCGATATCACGCATTTGCTTCTGTGAAAATGAAATGGCACTCTCTGAACAACTTTGGACAGAGCTGCACCCTGTGCCAAAACGTGGTACAGTTCCAGAAGGATGAGGAACCTTGAGAATGCCTTTATGATGGAAACCATTTTTATCATTCTTTGGTTTCCTGGTGATCCACTCAGGACTAATAGGGAGATCAACTCTCTGGTTTTGATTGGCTCTTCCAAGCCTATCAATCTTATTCCCATTCAAATTCCTGTAGCATAATTTCCTTGTATACTCTGCAATCATCAACAACCCGACAAATCCTTTAAATTTGGAGTTAGGTTGAGTGAAGACAAGGTAAAAAACCTTCATCCAAATGAAAAAATGAAGCTTGTTTTTTTACCAGCATCAGGAAAACAAAATGCACGGTCCATAAAACTAAACGTGATATCTTATTCACTTACTGTAATATTCTTCATCGTCTAAGTCACTGGCCTCCATAGCCTTGCACAGTTTTTTTTGAGATGTTGGAGAAATTGCCTGAAATGCAGGTACTGCTTTATCAACTTCAGAGAAATATAAAAGAAAAATTAAAGGATATAAATGCTATGGTTGACACACCTTCCGAGTCGAAAGGAGCTTTTCAGGAAGATGTTGTAGCTTTGAGTGATGGCGTCCCTGAACATTTGCCAATGTCACAGGTTCATCAACACAGGTTACTGCAGAGAACTTTCTTGCTGCATCGGCACAGGCAGATAGTGGGGCCTTCTTTTCTTTAGCTGCAGCAGATGCTAAGCAGCCATCTTGACCTGAGCATAAATTTGAATCCCTGAATGAGATAAAGCTACTGACAGGGCTGCTTATCACGCTGGCTTCAACATGAGGCCTATCGTCTTTAGCTTCATCTTCAGAGAGATGTAAACCATGTCTGCTGCTGAGTTCTGAAGAATGAGAGATATTAACCATGGAGGTGTCAGGAACTTGACTGTAACTATTAGACTCTGACAACTCGTGCATGCCATGAAGATTTTGAGAGTCATTGCCCATATCAGATGCATGACCCTTGCTTGGGGAACCGACCTCAATGTAGTCATCCCCACAATGTTGGGGATGTGGGCATGCAGCAGAAGATTCTTTCTTTAGCTCTGCTGAAGACAAACATGAATTATGATCAGTAGTTAGTTCTGCAACATCCACCATTATTATCTCCTCACCAGAGGCGCTTATACCAGGAATTGATTTAAGAACGGCATGCTCCACAGGTTCACAGGATTCTTTGTTAACAACACAGCATTGGAGGTCATTACTGAAGAAAGTTGACTTGTGAGTCTCAAAACCATGATCCTCAACTCTCCCAGGCTTATGATCAGTAGTTAGTTCTGCAACATCCACCATTATTATCTCCTCACCAGAGGCGTTTATACCAGGCATTGATTTAAGAACAGCATGCTCCACAGGTTCACAGGATTCTTTGTTAACAACACAGCATTGGAGGTCATTACTGAAGAAAGTTGACTTGTGAGTCGCAAAACCATGATCCTCAACTCTCCCAGGCTTATGATCAGTAGTTAGTTCTGCAACATCCACCATTATTATCTCCTCACCAGAGAAGCTTATACCAGGCATTGATTTAAGAACAGCATGCTCCACAGGTTCATTGGATTCTTTGTTAACAACACAGCATTGGAGGTCATTACTGAAGAAAGTTGACTTGTGAGTCTCAAAACCATGATCCTCAACTCTCCCAGGCTTATGATCAGTAGTTAGTTCTGCAACATCCACCATTACTATCTCCTCACCAGAGGCTCTTACATCTGGCATTGATTTAGGATCAGCATGATCCACAGGTTCATAGGATTCTTCATTAACAGCACAGCATTGGAGCTCATTACTGAAGAAAGTTGACTTGTGAGTCTCAAAACCATGATCCTCAACTCTTTCAGGCTCTTCACTTTGGGAGTCATTGTATGCAATGGAGCAATCACCCTTAATTGGTGAGACAACTCCAGCGGGGTCAACACTGGGGTGTGAATCTACGACAGAATCTTCTTCCTTTATTTTTGACAGGGACAAATCTGAAGACAGGACACTGATTGCTTCAGCTATATCCACCGTCAATATCTCCCCACAAGAAGCATTAACATTAAGAATTGATTCAGGATTAACATGACCCCTGCCTTCATAGGATTGATCATTAACAACACAGCATTGTGGCTCATCACTGGAAAACACGGGCATTGGAGGACCGCCATCATTGGCTGTCTCAGGCTCTTCAACGGATACAATTAAAGCTCCAGCCTCCAAAACACAACCATCAGCTATCTCAGGCTCTCCACTAGATACCACAAGACTAGAAGCCAATAGCTCACCACAACCACCGGAGGAATTTATTAAAGTCACATATCGGCAATCAAAGGAAATAGGCTCCATGACCTCAACTTTAACATCAATAGGTGCAGGTAAAATCCCACTAGATTGAAAAATGACCTGGTCACTTTTCTCTCTCTTAGATTTCACTATACATGGCGCACACTCAGATGAACTGGAAAAGCTGCTTTCTAATCTGCACTTTCTTCTCTTCTTCCTACTCTTTAAAATTCTGGATTTCCAACTACTAAGGGGCTCCATAGCCTCGAGTTCTTCCAATTCAAATTGTGAGTCATGAGGTTCTTGTTTTGCAGGGGAGCAAGTTTCACTGGTTTGTCCAATCAAACCAGCATTTCGTGAAAGTTTCCTTTTCTTTGATTTGTATCTCTCCTTAAATTGCTTCAGCGTCATAGTACCAAAGTTAACATCGTCTGATTCAGTTTTCCCTCCATCGACAACACTGCTGCAGTTTGACTCCGGAGATTCGCTCTCAATTTTTATTGTTGCTCCTGCAAGCACATGTAGACTTTCAGTCTCCACCCCGTCACTGTCAATTGACCAGTCCTCGAGCTCAAGTTTTGGTCTAGCCGCTGGGAGCAAATGATGATTTCCTGCGTCTCCAGTTTCATATATATCTTTGAGCTCCTTGAACTTTAGTGCAGACTTTCCACGAAACACATTCATCATTTTACCGCCTTCAACAGTCTGGATAAAATGCAAATGACTGCAACTCCTTAACTCCATTTGGTGAAACTTGAACTTGAACTTGTACTTTCCTCACTGTTATCGCAGAGCCCAGAATGCAAACCCTAAAGCAAGATAAACTTTTAATAACGCATGCAAGTGTAAGCAATCATCGATGGAGCATAACCACAGGTAAAATACTGTCATCTTTCATTTTGCAGGTGCAAACTTGAATTCAGAGGGTATATTGAAAAAGAGAGATGTGATAAAAGAGCATAAAACCCAGTGAAAGGAAATAAATCAGAATACATTTATATAATTTCGGTTAGAGAAGAGAAAACTTAAATCAATCAATTAAGGTATAAGATGCATGAATAAGGATGAGTGGTACTGATAATAATTTACAACTCTTATTTTAAACAGCTACTTTGATATACAAAGTAAATACAAAACCATCAATTCTTCGTCTTATTCCCACTCAGTTCACAGAGTTATGTCCACTCTGCATTATATAAAACCATGCAAAAACTGTAAATTACTCTATAAGAGTGAACCCAAGCTCTTAACAACTAACACTTGCAGAATTCGAACCACACTATATATTTTAATCTTGAAAATTATGAAATGCAAAATTAAATTACGATTTTTAGTTCATACTCCAAAGAATCTAACATCAAATCACTTCTTAATTCTCCAATTTTTTGCAGTTACAACAAGAAACATTCACAATCAGTCTACCCGACTGTTCGTCTATCATACCTCTGTCTCGGCGACCTGAACTACAAAAAAAAAAAAGAAACCCTAATAGACCTAGTTCGGCCGTTTCCGAAAACAAATCGGCCTCCAGAAAGCAGATCTAACCAGAGCTGCAAAGGAATTTACCTGGGATTGAAAATGAAGAATCAAGAAAGGGAGAGAGTTTGGGTTAGCTCGTAAAGTGAGATCTGTGCTAAGGGAGAGAGTGAGGTGCCATGTGATACAGAGGGGAGGAGGGAGACCTGGGGATTGCTTGACATAAAAAGTAACAAATGTGGCGCCAAAGTGTTTTTGGCGCCAACAAAGATTGCTGTCTTTGAGGAAATAAAATACGGAAACCCTTGCGTCCAAATAATTTATGCGGATATGCGGAACAACGGGCTTAGGATCACCCTTGATTTTGAACATCCGGCATTGATTTGTAACAAACGAATCTAAGGGGCCAAGCTTAAGAGCCAACAAATTGCCTGCAATATAAATAGTATGGCCTTTTCACTGTAAACACCTTTAGTGTTCTTCATCTTATATTTTAGTGTAAATTGTGATAATAAAATTTTAAGATAATTCAATTTAATCTTTGAACTTTTTATTTACATAATTAAATATTTTTTTAGCTTAATTGTATATTTTTTTAGGGTAATGGTTGAATTAAAAAACAGGTAACTAAAATAAAAAATACAAATAACATAGATGACAACTTTAAAATTTATTTTAAAATTTTATTTTTTCTGCATCTTTTTTAACTATTGAGTTATTGATTCCTTTAATTTTAAATAAATATATTTTGATATCAAAATTCATTTTTTTTCTTTTAGTTCTTTGTGGGTTGAGAAAAAAAAAAGATTGCTGGATTTTCGTTTAGAAAAAGGAAATTATCATTAGGGAAGATGCATGCCATCAAAACAATATATTTTATGTCATGATAAAAGGTTAGAATTAAATGTTTATTTTTACCTTGAAAATACCTAAAGAAACATATCTGAAGTTTTTTAATTTTTGGTTATTTTCAGGTTTTTGGCTGTTGTTTTGCATTTCTATAGGTTATAGTTTGATTTAACAAGATTCGTAGAATGTTTTCTAGGTTTTTATGTAAAAAAATTATTTAAAATAAGTTTTTAAATTAAAAAACTTATTTTTTAGCTATAACAAATGGGGATTCGGCAGCGCAAGATTTGGCTAGCTTGCACGCAGATGCGAATGCGGCAATGCAGACATTGGGGCCTGCACGCGGTTGCGAATTCGGCAGCGAAGGAATCGGGGCCTACACGCAGATGCGAATTCGGCAGCGCAGGAATTGGGGCCTGCACGCAGAAGCGAATTTGGCAATGCAAGATTGGGGCCTGCACGCAGTTGTGAATTCGGCAGCGCAGGATTTGGGGCCTGCACGCAGATGCGGATTTGGCATCGCAGTATTTGGCGACTGTACCCAGGGTGCGCACTCAGCAGTGCACAAGAGCTTGCGCAAGTCAGGGGCTTGACTTGGCAAGATCTAAAACTTGGACGATGGACTGTCCAAGGCATGTGGGTGATTTAGCAGCAGATGAAGCTAGAGCTGGCAAATGGAGCTGCCAGGCAAGCATGCAGAAAGTGGGAGCATAACTGGGGTGTTTCCAAGTTGCTGAAATCAAAAATAACAAAATAGGCTTAAACAACAACAACTTCAAGGCCTAATTTTAGAGTCTTCTAAAGTTCAGCTAGGTATAGCAAGTTAGGCCTACCATAGAACCGAGCTTCATAAATCTCCAAAAAATATTTAAACACAATCCAATAATTGGATAAAAATTTATAATCTTTTAATGCCATGTTTTTTTTTTTTTTGCTGATGGCTTCTCATACATCCCAGACAAGGCTTCCATCAATCTTGCTGTGGATTTCTTTTTTGTAACATTATGAGCAACTCTTCTTGACAAGGATAACTAGATAATGCCCAAAACTTGTCTATCAAGAATTTGCCAATCTTCTTCTGACACGTTTTCTGGTTTGCTCCCTAACAAAGGAAGATGAAGTTTCTTCTCATATAGATAATCTTCAATTTGCATTTTCCAATATCCAAAATCAGTTCCATCAAATTTTTCAATTCTCGTAGCCTTTATTTCATCGGCCATTTTTAATCTTTTTTGGATTCGAATCTACAAAATCTAACCTTATAGATGTGTCCAGAATGGCCAAAAATGCTGGAAACGACACTGAGATAACCCAAATCAAACTTCGGATGGCTCAGATTTAATCAATCAAACTTTTGGATCACTGGACGCTACAGATGAAGCCACGTGTCAGGAGGAATAGTCTCTGTGCCACACTTGATCAAAACCCAGTATGATGATGTGGATATGCTGACGTGTCTGACACGTAGATATGTTGGCCCCACAATTCTGATGTGGCGGAGCCACGTGGATTTATGGATGGCGTGGCAGTGATGACGCGGTAGATGATGTGGTAGTGGTGGCGTGGCAATGATGTGGCTGCTAACTGTACAGAATGGCTAATGTGGCAGGTGACGTGTCTGATGACTGTGCAGAACTGATGACATGTCGGGTCAACCCCGTTCAGTTTGCAGAAAACGGGCCAGGAACAAGCTTGTGGTGGTGAGTGTGGACAGTGCTTGTGGCGGCGCATGCGAGCATTCAGGATGTTGGTTTTTCACCGGGTTTTCACTTGTGGATTCCTCTCATCATTCTCTTCATGATGGTATGTTCAAAAACACGTTTTGAGAACTTTGATTTTTGAGTTTGGATCAAACACCCTCTTTTTCAAGAACAAGCTCTCATACCAGTTGTTAGGACATTCAAGCTTCAAACACACATCAATTTACGTGGTTCGACAACTTGCCTACTCCACGGAGCTATTGGTTTGTATTAATCAAGCTTAAAAGCAATACAAACAACAAAACAAGGAGGAGGAGAAAAACTTCTCTACTCAACTCAACTCTCACTCTTAGCTCTCTTTGTGTTTCTCTCTATCTCGTGTGTTGTATCAGCTATCAATGGCACCCTTTACTTATAGCTGGTATGGGAGATAATCTTCTTTCTTTGGTCAAGTATGGTGTGCACCATTTTCTTTGGTTAGGCACCTACCATTTGACTCTTACCATGTCAAGCATGACTGCCACCAACCATATTGTGTCCACACACAACACCAAGCTAATCTTTTGGCTTCTTCCCTACCTCTTCAGCGATGACATGCAAAACAAGAGAAGAAACACATACAACAGCTGGTTTTACTTTTGTTCTTTTTCAGATCTGCATTTTTTTTTTGTTTTACTTTCTTCTCCTTTACAAGTGGCTAATGGCTCTGTTGGGTCGAAGATTGCTTACTGGGGGCTGTCTTGTGGGGAAAGATGAAGGAACGGAAAGGCAGATGGGGG
>NW_011500274.1:112607-118619 GCF_000495115.2 Populus euphratica
GGGGGGGTGGCTTCAAGGGTAAGCGGAGGAAGGGAGAGTGAAGGCAGTGAGGGCGGTCAGGGGAAGGGAGAAGGAAACGCTGTTGTTTGGGAAAGGGCTTTATGGAGTTAAGGTGGAAGACGCTGTGGTTGAAGAAAGAGGTTCTGGAAATGCCGATGGCTAGCATTTGAGGTTCTGGTGGGAGGGAAGATCTGGTGAGGGAAGGGAAACATCTTTATATGACTGCTCAAAACCTTTATTCTTTTTAAGTCCGTGTTGAGGGATTTTAGACAAATGTTAAGATATTTTTAATAATATAGTTGAAGCTTTAACATGTATCTTATTTTATATTTTTTTTAAAGGTTTAGTAAGTATTTACATTGAATTAAATAGAAACTGAATAAATAAATATTTTAAATTTAAAAAAAATAAAAGACAATAAAAAAGTTATGTAGAATGGGTATGTAATTTATAACCTTTTTAACTTATATATTTATATATAATTAATAAAATCTTTAATATTTACCTCATTCAGAAAATACATAGTTAATATGATGGGAAAATCATTTCAAATTTATGAATTTTTTAGATGATATTTATTTCAAGTTTTTCTATGTGTTGGGTATACAATTTATTAAAGTATATATTTTTTAAAAATTAATTAATTTCTGTGAATGCATTTCATTTTTTTTGCAATAAATCATTACATGCAAGTGAAATGATTTTTTTTTACATAAACATATAGCAGTTAAGACTTTTTATTTAATACAATTTTTAAATTTTTAAATTCATCAATTTAAATATGTTTAAAGCATATCTATTAAAAAAATATATGTTTTTTAGTTATTGCTAGAAAAATAATTGTGTTTTGAATTTTGTAACTTATAACGTATCATGTACCAACTTTATATTTCTATGATAATAAAACAAAGTTACATCTATTCTTTTGTTATCCTTTATCTTTCCTTTAATGTTTATCATTATCTTAAAAGATTTCCCTTTAACCTTTATTATTATGTTAAAAAGACTTTTAAATGTGTCCTTTAATGTTTATCATTATCTTAAAAGTTTTCCCTTTAACGTTTATTATTATGTTAAAAAGACTTTTAAATGTGTTTTTGTCATGTATGACATTTAAATTATATCAAAGAAAATTAGTTTTTTTGATAAAAAAAGCTTTTTTAAAAAAAATTATACATGTAAACATCACATAGGTAAAAATAAGAAAAATAACTAGCTTATACTTTGTACTTTTAGATTGAAAGTTGTGCTCTTTCATGTACATGAACTCTCGTGTGCGCAGATCCATGCATGTAGAGTCTCTAAAATCCCAGGTGATTATCTCCACATCCCCCAACAAGTAGGGGAGCAGTACTGATGGTTCGACTGCTGAAAAATACTTAACATCAATTTAGTACTTTCCTTTCGAAAAACAATATAAATTAAATAGCAAGCCAACTGTTACAGTGTTAAATGTGCACGGGGTGCACACCTAAGGCATGCTGTCTAATACCAGGCGTAAGGGTGCTGGCAGCCATGCCAACGATGGGATATATTAGCAGCGCAGATTTATACGGCTGTAAGTTTGTAAAAGGAAACATCGGCAGCACAGATTGCTGGGCTTGACGATGGAATGTCCAAGCCAGAATGGAAGACTCGTCAGGGGCATAGGCTGGCGAGAACTGGGGCTGTCGAGGAATGCGGCAGCACAGATTGGTGATGTCTATGGGCTTGGCGATGGAATGTCCAAGCGAGACAGGAAAACTCGTCTGGGATATGGGCGGACGAGAATTGGGGCTGTCAAGGAATTCAGCAGCGCAGACACTGGAGCTTGCGCGCAGATGGGAATTCGGCAGCGCAAGATTTGGCTAGCTTGCACACAAATGCGAATGCGGCAGTGCAGACATTGTGGCCTGCATGCAGTTGCGAATTCGACAGCGAAGGAATTGGGGCCTGCACGCAGATGCGAATTCGGCAGCGCAAGAATTGGGGCCTGTACGCAGTTGTGAATTCGGTAGCGCAGGATTTGGGGCCTGCATGTAGAAGCGAATTGGGCAGTGCAAGATTGGGCAGCCTGCACGTAGATGTGCATTTGGCAGCGCAGACATGGGAGTCTGCATGTAGATGCAGATTTGGCATCACAGTATTTGGCGACTTTACCCAGGGTGCGCACTTGGCAGCGCACAAGAGCTTGCGCAAGTTAGGGGCTTGACTTGGCAAGATCTAAAACTTGGACGATGGACTGTCCAAGGCATGTGGGTGATTTAGCAGCAGATGAAGCTAGAGCTGGCAAATGGAGCTGCCAGGCAAGCATGCAGAAAGTGGGAGCATAACTGGGGTGTTTCCAAGTTGCTGAAATCATGAAGCACATGGGGGAGGAAGTTCTCCACTATATCCTGGAAATAGGGATATGGGTGAGCCACAAATGATCATGGGGATCATGGGGGAGTAAGTGCCTATTATGTCCTGAAATATGGGGATCATAGAGGTGCCCTGCAGCTCACATACTTGGCTATAAATGGTGATGGTAATTCTTTGTTGTATAGGGAGAATACATAGAGAATAGAATGCATAGAGAGGAAATAACGTATGTAAACTTGTTGGTGTAGCATGCGAATTCTGTGCAAAGCACACGTTGTGTAATCCTTTGTTGATGAGATAAATAAAGGTTGAGAGGTATTCTTGTATTCTCAGTGTGCTTGGTTAAGAGCAATTCTACTTGTGTATTCCGCTTGTCTTTAACATGGGAAAGTGGGGAAACCTCTCGGGTGAGGGAAACACTTAGTTAATAGGCAAACACGAGTGGATAGACGAGGGAAGGCTGAGTCTAGCGAGGGACTAGGCTGCCGCACGGGTTTATTCGCGTAGCGAAAAATTAACCCGTGACAACTGGTATCAGAGCACGGTTGCTTTCTTGGCAGAACAGTGAGAATGATTCTGCGGCCAAATCAACAGACTGATTTGGGAGGGCTACAACTTATGCCGATGGAGAGGCAGATTTCAGTGCAATGATCAGCGATGAGAATGCTGTTGATTCTCTAGACAAATCGATGAGACTGATTTGGGAGAAACATTGTTGCTGCTGATGGACTGGCAGAAACTTGAGGATAGAGCGCAGTTTGCGTTCATGACGAAACGATGGGCTGTTTCGTAACACAGATGCTAAAGGGTTCTGTGAGGCAGATCGAAGGGCTGATTTGCTTGAAGCCATTTTGAGGAAAACTTGCGAGCGGATTTTGGGCAGGGTTGGTGTTCAAAGACTTGCGGAGTTGGGTGGCTTAACGAATTTGTGGGTAACGCAAAGTAATGAGAAGGGATCAGATCAAAGTGGATGCTGATTCGGCCATTGAAATGTCAATGGAATGGCAGACTAGAGAACAAGTGCCAACGATGGGATTGCTGAGAGTTTCTAAGTTTTCGTCGAAACCTAAAAGGGAAGGGTGAGATGAAAGAGAAGGGGCAATTCAGTGGGAGAGAGCTCAAACTTGCTGCTGACGATGGAAGGTCAGACGAGAAGGCAAATTGGTAAGGGTTCAAAACTGAATTTACACTAATTTTCTCTTGCAATGGAAAATTACTTTGTATGGGATGGTTGCCCAACAAAGGGAAACCTTGATGCTGTCAGTGTGGAAGATGGTGTTGGGGATGTGACATGTGCAAATCTTATGTGTTTGCTTGATGACCGAGATAGAATTCAGTCGTCATGGGCCAGCATATCGGTGAGGATGCTGTCTGGCCCTGCTTACTGCCTTGTGGGGGCGGAACTTGGGGATTTTTGTGCATCATCTTGACGAAGGAATGGTTAGGGTGTGGGAAGCAAAATCCAATGACGAAGTTGATGAAGACTTGGTCGAATGGCAAGACAAAGTTGCGAAGATTTTGGTGACTTTACTGCCTTAGGGGAGGCAGAATTGGTGTCTTCGATGTGGAGACCTTGATGATGGACAATGCAAGGTGAAGAAGACAGAACAATGGCAGAGATGGGCTCTAGTCATGTTGGGACCAAGATGGGAGAGTTTCATACCTATGATGATGGAGAGATCATGGTTTAACTCTAGGTGTGAGGATGCGCCAACGAAAAACATACTGCATAGAATTCAACAGCGATGGATTGCGGCAGTCTGGCATAGGCTGAGATGAAGTCGGCAGGAAGAGTTGATTGTGGTACAATGGACAAGTATGCAATATTGCAATTTAATACTTATGGTATCGGGAATTCGAGGCACCTTGACGAAGAGGACAGATTGAGGTGAAGAATTCGGCAACCAAGTCATTGAGGGATTTGGTTGAGGAGCTGAACTAGATGGACTTAGTTTGGTGTGTTGCTTTGGAGGGGAAGCATCATAGAGGAGGCAGTACCGTGGGGGGATGTCTCAAATCATAGAGGAGGCAGTACCGAAGAGGCAGTACCGTGGAGGTGTGTCTGAAGAGTCTGCATATTGATGAAGAACTGTCTAGGTGACAGATTCAACAGCCGATTCAAGTGGGCTCGGTTGAGAAGTCAAGATCGTCGACGAAGATGATTTTGAGTGCTGTCTTGGAGGCAGTACGGGTGGCTATTCTATGCTTTGCGACAATGGATGGTTGTAGTGATAGAAGCAGAACGCTAGTGGCCTTTGTTGAGATACAATGTTGTGAGTTTTCGGTGGACGAAACATGCAGCGCAGGGGGAAAACAATAGGGGCTATTTTGTGTCAGCGAAGTCTTGTGTGGGTGATGAAGTTTCGGGGGCATGACAGTAGCGCATGGGGGAACCAGGTCAGACCAAATTTTGATGCTAGGATGCTATGTGTTTGTGCTATGGTAGGTTGCAGATGGACTGAGGACCTTGCCGAAACACTTCGACATGAGATGGAGTTGATCAAAGGATGGAGTTGGTACTAGAGCCAACTACAGTGTCTCATTTTGGTTACTTGCAGGTGAAATATGAAACAGTTGAGGAATGATGGGTTCATATGGGAGTTTTTATGATTCTTTGGCGGGGGTTTTTGTATGGTAGTATTTCGTGAAGGAAGGGATGGATTCCTTGGGTGCTAGATGCAGTATCCAAACTTTGCGAAAACATGCTTGCAAGTATAATGGGTTTAACATTTGTAGAAAACCAACGAGCCAAAAACAGAACGTGTCACAGTTTGGCTTTGAAACAGGTTGATGAAATTCGGTGGATGGAATTGTTGTTGAATGTGGGAAAAGCCAGAGAGAGACTTCATGGGGACATACATGGAGGGTGACAAGGAACAGATGCGAAGCAAAGGGTACTTCAAATCTGTCCGACGAGGGCGTCGGGTTCTTTTGGTGGGGGTGGTTTGTTACAGTGTTAAATGTGCACGGGGTGCACACCTAAGGCATGCTGTCCAATACCAGGCCTAAGGGTGCTGGCAGCCATGCCAACGATGGGATAAATTAGCAGCGCAGATTTATGCGGCTATAAGTTTGTCATTAGCAGCGCAGATTTATGCGGCTATAAGTTTGTCAAAGGAAACATCGGCAGCACAGATTGCTAGGCTTGACGATGGAATGTCCAAGCCAGAATGGAAGACTCGTCAGTGGCATAGGCTGGCGAGAACTGGGGCTGTCGAGAAATGTGGGGTAGCGCAGGATGTTGACAAACATAGGCTTGGCGATGGAATGTTCAAGCCCGACAAGGAAACTCGTCAGGGGCATAGGCTGGCGAGAACTGGGGCTGTCGAGGAATGCGGCAGCACGGATTGGTGATGCTGTCGAGGAATGCGGCAGCACAGATTGGTGAGGTCTATGGGCTTAGCGATGGAATGTCCAAGCGAGACAGGAAAACTCGTCTGGGATATGGGCGGACGAGAATTGGGGCTGTTAAGGAATTCAGCAGCGCAGACACTGGGAGCCTGCACGCAGATGGGAATTCGGCAGCGCAAGATTTGGCTAGCTTGCACGCAAATGCGAATGCGGCCGTGCAGACATTGGGGCCTGCACGCAGTTGCGAATTCGGAAGCGAAGGAATTGGGGCCTGCACGCAGATGCGAATTCGGCAGCGCAGGAATTGGGGCCTGCACGCAG
>NW_011500274.1:119473-128549 GCF_000495115.2 Populus euphratica
AGCGAGGGACTAGGCTGCCGCACGGGTTTATTCGCGTAGCGAAAAATTACCCCGTGACATAGGCCATCTAAAATGGAATTAAAATAAAATAAAATATTATACTCATTCCCAAAATTGTTTTCCTGGAAAACGTAAAACCAGGACTGCAATCATTTTGGGCATGCAATTGATTTTACAAGACAAGTTTAAAACCGGGGTGGAGGATGGTTGTGACTAGAAATGGGACATAAAGCATGCTTCTATAACAACCTTTGTGTGACTTTAGACAAGAATAAAAGTTTATCCCTTTTATTGAGCGTGATGAGGTGCACAACGTGTCTAAAACTCGGTCTTATTCGACAATGGGCGACAGGTAGGGATATGGCTTCCAAAGCACTTACCCTCTTGTTTTCTCTCTAACCGTGGGCACTGAATATTTTAATTTAAGATAGAATAATAAGTTTGGGGACTCATAAAATTTATCTCAATTCAATGGACAAATTAAAAGATATATATATATATATATATATATTAACGTGAGTGTCCGGGCCAGCTTGTGCGCACCACGACTAATCCCACGGGCCTTGAAGTTAACGACCATATAAGCCTCTAGTGGCTCTGAGGGTTATAGGAATCAAACCACCAAGGACTCGAACTTGAGACTACAGAGGGAGCAAATCTCTTAGTCCCAAGTCTTTACCACTTGACCACCACCTAGATGGTTAATTAAAAGATATATTTAATATTATAAAACTGAACCATAAAATTTTTTACACTAAAAATGATAAATTTGATATACTATTTTATTTATTTAAATCAGTATAATTTCTAAACTAATTTATTAAAGACTCTCATCTAGATCATTATACAATTTACTTTAGAGTTTTCACCACTTTCAGTTAAATAATATAATTACACATTGTTTATATTAACGATCAATATTTACCGCATATAAGGTCATACATTAATTTATTTGAAATTTCTTTTTATAGTTTTTCTAATTATTTTCACTCTAAATTTTCAGAAATTATTCCTTTAAAATAATTATTTTATTTGATCAGATTGTTTATGTAAATTATCACTTTTTAACATTCCACTTACCTATTTTATTACTTATTTCATTCAAAATTAAAGTTAAATTATCAAATTACTTAATTCATTCAAAATTAAAGTTAAATTACCAAAATTGTTTATCTCCCTCTATAACATTTTTTTTCTTCTTAATTATCATAACTCAATCAAAATTTACTATTTTTAGCATTGATTTAATAGTTTTGGGTTGGGGGTTTACAAAATATATTGTTTTATTAAATACCATTCAATTTTGCATTTATTTTAAAAAAGATTATAGTATTTTTTTATAATGTTATCAATCATTTTGTTAATTATTATATATGAACCTATTAATAAAACAAATTTAAATTTGTGATCATGAATTTTCAATAAAAATAAAATTTATATTTTGTTATTTCTATTATAAATTTTAAACAAGATTTTCTCATATTAAATTTTTTTTATTCAATTGCATAAAAATATAAAAACTTGATTTTTAGATCATGATAAGTTTTAATTTTTAAAAAATAATGCTTATGATAAAAAATGTTTTCTTAAAAAATAAATGCATTAATAAGCAAATGTTGTTTTGATTGACGAGATGGTTTTTTTTTCTAGTTTTTTTTAACTTTTAACAAAAATTAATTTAATTGTTGTTACTTTTTATTAAAAAACATGATATTAAAAAAAATGTTTTGGTAGAAAAATACATGAATAAAAAAGAATAATTTGTTTAATAAGATATAAATAATTTAAAAAATTTTAGTTCTAGTCTTTTATAAAAAAAAAATAGATATTTTAATTGTAAAATAAGTACATAAAAATAGATTTTAAAAATAGATATTTTGTCATGTCATGGCGTGCACGATGTCGAATGATAGATTTGTCTTCTGGATTGAAGAGGTTTTGAATGTGTTGGAAACATTCATAAAATTATAATTTGAATGGTTAAGGAATCACTACCTAATATTATAATACCTAAAAAACCTAATGATCTGTAAAAGTTTGAGTACGGGAACTAGTTATGCATGAGAAAAACGTATAATCTCTAGTGCACCTTACCTATGATATGTTGCATTATTTATTGATTTTTTTTCTAGGTCATGTGTATATATGTTAATCTATCTAAGGTTCAATGTAGATCCTTCTCAACAAGGATATATCTGACTTAATTAGTAAAAAATTAAGTTTGGAGCCTAATTTGGGTTAATTCATACAGACTAAAAGCACAAGGATTTAATTAAAACCTTGAAGAGCCAAATTAGTGCAATTAGGGATTCAATTGAAAGAAATTAAGAGCTTAAAAGCTGTTAGAGGGTCAAAATCAAATATTTTCATGACCAAAGACCAACATGCAAAAAACATATAATTCAGACATTAAAATATCAAAGCAGGGGCCCATTTAAAAGAAATTGAAAGTTTGATGCTTATTAGATATTAAATTGAACAAATTAGAAACCAAAAACTAATTTAAAAAAAAAAGTGCTTGAATTAGAGGAGGCAATTTGAAATTGGCAGGGATGAGTTTGCATGAAATTAAAAGTTCAAGAAATAATCATAGGTGAAATTAAAAGAAATCAGAAGAATAGGGATAAAATTGATTTTTTTTCTTTCTAAATCCCAATTTTAAAAACCCTAACTTGTAGGGTTTCACCAAAATGGCATCATCCAAGATGCCTTGTATCTTTCTTCTTCAGTTCTAGTTGGTCAAGTAGGTAATTTTAGGCGAATGGACTTGATAACTTCGACCACCTCTTGGTCTCTAATAATTGTTGATTGCTAAATGAGATTCCCCTCTTCACGGTGGTTCCATCCTTGTTCTATGTTTGTACCTCACCTGCAACGTGGAAACCTTCAACTTGATGTCCAAAGTCTGCCTTAACTTGTTCAAAAATTTTGACAATTTTTTTGTCCAACTTTGAATCAATGAAAAAAGAGTTTTAGGTCTTTAAATGGAGTGTGGTTTGATTCTAGTTAAAGGAAAACAGCTCGTCTATAATATTCATTGTTGATTTTGTTCCAATAACCTCTCATTAACCACATTTAAATTGAAGAATTGGCTCCATTAGTTAGTCATTTTTTGGATTAGTTTCAGAACTTTTTGCCAAACCTTTGTAGAAGTTCTCATAATTTGTTAAAGACCTAGAAATGAGGAAAACTAGCAGAAAAAAGGAAAAAAAGAATCCTTAACAAAAAGGAGAGGTGAATCCTCTATATGCTAGTTTTAGAATACCACCAAGATAAAGATGGTTTTGCAGCCTCTTGCCTGTAGAAAAGCTATAAAAGGATGAGAAATGAAATAAAAAAAAAGGAGAAAAGAAAAGGAAAGGAAAAAGAAAAGAAAAAGAAAAGAAAAGAGAGATAACAATCTTTAGGGTTTTGGAATAAAAAGGGAGAGAAAGAAAGAATGAATGAAAGAAAGAAATAAGGTGTTAAGAAAAGAAGCGGGGATTCTTGGTCATTTGGAGCTCGAATAAAAGCTAGGAATCCAATTGATAATCAGTATGGAATCAAAAAGGAAACCTATTGTTCCTATTTATCTAGGTAAGTCTTTAACTCTTGATGAGGGGGTGGAGCTCAATGAGCACACCTCTTTTTTTTATCCATGTTATAGTTGTCATTTAATAGTTTAGTGTTCTATTTTAGGTGCTCTTAAGTTTTGATGTTATGGTAGGTGACACGACTAAAAGATTGATGTCTTCTCCCAAGTGCAGGAGTGTCGAAGTAATAAATAACCCGGCAAGACCGGGGTCAAACCATAGGGAGGTTAATTGTACAAATTATAAACAACAATAATAGCAATAACAACAATAACTATAATAATAATAATAATAATAATAGTAGTAGTAGTAATAATAATAATAATAATAATAATAAAGAAAGAGAAGAAGAAGAAGATGATGATGATGAGAACTTAGAGATGAAATATTAATGTAAGGATTAAACAATAATAATAACAAATGTCAAGGTTAGAGGTTCCACTAATGGTATATCAAAGTCTGGTTTTCCTTATTTGCTTAGGCATGTTTTCTAGGCTATAACTACCATAGGTTTATATGTTTTTAGTTGGGGATCTGTATGGGATTAATGTGTTCATTTTTAGATTTTTGGAGGCTTTATTAGAAGGATTTAAATGATATTGTTGCTTAAGTTTTTTGGGTTTGTGAAGCCTGTTATTAGCATGTTTTGCCTATTAACGTTCTATTTCGAGCATTGTGAGGTGATAAATGACTTGGTCTAGATCCATATTGCATAAAAGTGTATACTCTTGGTTGGAAATTTTAAGTTTAAACTTTTATATTTGTTCATGATGATTTGTTTGTTTTTATTTGTTGTTCTTTATCCAAGTGTGTTTAGTTTTGATAATATGTCTTGCTAGAATCAAGAAAACATGTTTTAGGGGGACAAAAAGGTTCATTTTTGGGTTGTAGGAGTGTTTGGTAGTTTTCTAGTTTTTCCTAGGCATTTTCTAGGTTCGCATTCAATTGATGAACGTTGTCACGTGTATTAGTTTTAGAGCTCATTTTAATTCAATCTTGTTTTCGGCAAATGCACTGACCTCTATTAGTAATTAATCTAGAACTTTCAAGCATCAATAACAGGTTTTTATGGGTTTAATGTTAGGGTTTTGTTCCAAATCAAAACCTATTCTTGACGAATTCATGGTTTTTTAGTGATACACGAGGCAAACCGACACTTGATTGTTGATCTATATTGGTTTGCGCATAAGACCATGCCTTTTATTGCTTAAAAATTGGTCCCTTTCTAATGCAACGATATTATTCGATAGTTTCACCCACATTTAACTAGTGTTTTGCCTATGTTTTATATATAAAATGCCTTGATATTCTTTGTTGTATGTTTTGAAGGCACTTTTGGATGAAAGATGCAAAAAGGAGTAAATTTGATTGTAATTGACACATTTAACCTTCAGTTGATGTTTTGTGTAGAGCGTGAGCTCTAAAGGTCAAAATGAAGTGATTCTAGTGGCATTAAAAAGCTAACATCCATACCTTTCTGGACATTTAAGGCAAGAAAATAAAATAAAAAAGAGCATGGAAATCGCAGCTTTCAAAGTCAAATCTCGTAATCTGCCTGTGTTGACCTTCGGCCGTTCCAACTTGAATATCTGGAGCTATAGAAGTCCAATTGATGCAAACTATTTTGTTTTTTATTTCTTGACTTAAAGGTGTATAAATGCTTAAATGTTCACAAAAAATGATGTCATATGAGGGAGATATGATTTTTTAAAGATGACAACTGAATTTTGTTAGCAAATAGGTTTCGTGAAGAAACAAGTCCAAATTACGTTCCGAAGCATCTAAATCGATATTCATGTTTTTTTTCAGTAATTTAACTCTCTAAGTCAAAGCTTGAAGATTTCATGCAAGGCTATTTCTTTTTTTTTTTTTTTAGAAAAATAGTTATTGAAGTACTTAAATATAAACTATTTACTTAAGGGAGGTCTATTTTGTAAAATAAAGACTAGGGTTTCCTAGGATATAAAAAGAATGAGAGAAGAGAAGGGAGACAGCCACCCAAGAAGAGAAAAACACCCCCCTCTTCTAAGAAACTCAAAATTATGCATTATTCATTCTTTTTGATTAGTTGTTCAACAAACATGAAAGGTTAAACACTTTTTCTTGATTGTAAGGACACAAAAACCTTCAATTTCAATAACTGTAAGATTTATTTTATCTTTTCTTTTCAGTTTCTATGATGAATATGTTTGATCTCCTATGTTTATTTTTCCTATAATTGTTTATTTTAATTATTAGAGCGGACTCTAAGTTATTATTGTAGACAATCTATTACTAAGTTTGATATCAAAACCGGAGTTATGGTATATAAACTTCTGAAGCAACTGAGTTTAATAATTGTGACAGATCTAAATTATTAATCTAAGGGAGAATATTCAATCAAATCAAACATAGACTGCGGACAGTTATGTTTTCTTGATTAATCAACTTATCTAGTTTTTAAAGCTGCTATTGAATGAAATTATTAGTGCGGACACTGTGCTTGTTTGATGGTTAGGGTTAGTTATATGACGGATCCATTAACTAACTAATGTTAAGAAGATATAAATATTCAAAATATAAATTGATGTTTTGTTTCCATGATCAGTTCTGATTTCTGTAGGTAGATGTGTACTTGCAACCAAGGTTTGTTCTCTTGATAATTTTTTGATTTTATTTAATTTCACTTGATAGTTTTCTAATTTTTTTTTTGTTTTAGCCTAGATAACGTTTAAAACCCACCAAGTTGCATATTATCTAGCATAAAAATCTGACTTGAACCTTTCTCATGGGATCAACCTCTTTCTTGTTCTATATTATCTTGTGTATTGTGTTTTAAGTTAGGGTAATTAATTTATGCGACTGTGACATCGCAACATTGACCCTTGATATGGTGTCTTCCTTTCATGAGAAAATCGAGAAAATCCATCAGAATATGTTCCATGACCACCCATCGATTAATTACCCATGATATGGTGTCAAGGTTTTCATCTTTAACATCATCAAAAGAATGTGGCACATGTTTTGTACTGCCTACTCAGACATGCCAACCCAAATGGAATTATTTCCTTTCCCTTGAAAATGTGTTAGCAAAATGAAGGGAAAAAAAACTTTGAAAGTTCGTATGAAGCTTGACTAGGTTTTAAAGTGATAAGATAAGGACGTTCTTACCAAGGAGGATTTTTCTTAAACCATAGACAGATTAATAATTAGAAAACACAACAAGCCTTAGTAATTTAAGACAAACAACAATACAACTTACCTTACGTAAGATGTTTTAGGGGTGATACGTCCATTTTATTCACAACCTGTTTTCTTATCCAGATTCTCACAGGCCATAGGTTTCCTAGTTACCATAATACTAGGTAACGACTCTAATTCCTTTGGTTTCTTTGATAAAAGGACAAGACTTGTTTTTTCTACCAGACCTCATCTCACGTGCGCCAAAATGACAACTCCATTGAGGACTCTTATGGACTAAGCTTTGTTTTTTTTTTTTTCTGTTAGTTTATACATTTTTATTATTTTTATGCTGTAATATTTTTTTTTTTTTTTGTCTATCAATATGCATTTCTTATGCTTTAATTTTTTTCTCACACATACATTTGTAAATTAAATATGGATTAATGCCTTATGCATCACCTGTTTTAATTTTGAAAGAACACAAAAGCCTTTAAGTTAGGTGGAGGACTAACGATTTTCCCTATGATTATAGGTTAAAATTTAGATTTGTGAAACACTTAACTCATATCTAAGTGCTTGTTTGGTAATGGTGGCACTGATTAGTACTTACAAGTGCATTTTTATCAAGGTTTATCTTCTTGTAATTATTTTTCTAATATTTATTGTTTGAAGTGCTTGGCCGGTATTATTGTTTTTTCTATTCATGCTTGTTATAATTATCTTTTAATGTTTATTATTGTTAATATTGCTTATTATGTGGAATGTGAATTTCTTAATTTGTTGTATTCTTATTTTTTAGCTATTACTTTATCTTTTACGTTTCATTTACTTTTATTTACAATCTTCTTTTTCCTTTCCTCTCCTTTCATATATATATATATATATATATATATATATATAATGGCTAATGTTGAAGATGTAGATGGTGAAGGGAGTGTTAAAGGTAATGGATCTCCACAATTTAATGATCAACCTAATTTTCGAACTCTTAAAAAGTATCTTCACTCAGCTAGATAAAGTATACTTTCATATATTATCTTGTCTGTTAACCAATAAGCTTGCAATTTGAAACTGGATATGATCCAAGTTCTTCCCATATTTCACGGTATGGATTCTAAAATCTATACATACACATTAAGCACTTTAAAGAGGTATGTAATACTTTTATTGATAGAACATGCACCGAGAAAGCTAGCCAAGCTTTGGCTAAACTTCCTATGTCCTATATCTATAGGTACATGGAGGGAAATATAAGCTGAATTTTTAAAAAAGTACTTCCCCACTCATGGGACGATAGCCTTACAATGTCAAATGATAAACTTTCTTGTAGTCCAAATGAGTCATTTCACCAAGCTTGCTTGCCCCCACCATGTTTTTGAGATGTAGAGGTTAGTAAGTTTCTTCTATGACTCTCATACCACAGATTTTAAAAAGCTAGTATCAACCATGTGTAATGGTGAGTTTTATGACGAAGAACCAAGTGAGGCCTTTGATTTTTTTGATCAATTGGCTGAAAACACAAAGCAATGGGAAAGCAATGGGAGACCTCTCTTCCACTTCATGTTGAGTCTAGAAACACCATTTCTCATTCAAGTGGTAAGTTGCAATTAAAAGAGACTAATGACCTTAATGCTAGATTAGCCTCATTAACTAGGAAAGTAAAGTCTCTTAAGCATAAAAAAGTGCATGTCATGAGTGAACAACAAGAGGAGAGTTGTGCTATGTATGAGAGTAAAGGGCATAGGACAATTAAGTGTCCTACCATTCCAGCCTTTAAGAAAATGCTATATGGCAAAACTTTTGATTTAAGTAATGTTAGAAAGCCCCTTTTCAAACCAAGTAGGCAATCTCTACTCTAATACCTATAATCTTGGATGGAGGAACCATCCAAATTTTGGACGAAGAAATGAAGGCTCTTCAGTACCTTAAATATTTCAAACTCCATTCCAACCATTTCATGCTCGCACATATAACACATACCAACCACCTTATAAGAGATCTCTAGAGGACACTCTTCAGCAATTCATGCAAACATAAGGAGGAATCAACAACCAGGCTCATAAATTTCAGACTAGACCAATAGGACCTTAGATGATATTCAAAGTCAACTAACCAAGTTGACTCAATAACTATGCATTCAAGAGAAGGGAAAGATCCTAGCTCAACCAATGCCAAATCTTAAAGGTCTGGTACACATGAGTGAATCCTCACCTAATGAACCTTCAAACCATGAATAAGTTCAAGCCATCACCACCCTTAGATGTGGAAAGATTGTTGACAAAGCTGTAGGTTTTAGGATTCCTAAAGGTATTGTAGAGGAGAAATCTAGGGAAAGTGAAGAG
>NW_011500274.1:137229-138751 GCF_000495115.2 Populus euphratica
AATGGATCTCCACAATTTAATAATCAACCTAATTTTCGAACTCTTAAAAAGTATCTTCACTCAGCTAGATAAAGTATACTTTCATATATTATCTTGTCTGTTAACCAATAAGCTTGCAATTTGAAACTGGATATGATCCAAGTTCTTCCCATATTTCACGGTATGGATTCTAAAATCTATACATACACATTAAGCACTTTAAAGAGGTATGTAATACTTTTATTGATAGAACATGCACCGAGAAAGCTAGCCAAGCTTTGGCTAAACTTCCTATGTCCTATATCTATAGGTACATGGAGGGAAATATAAGCTGAATTTTTAAAAAAGTACTTCCCCACTCATGGGACGATAGCCTTACAATGTCAAATGATAAACTTTCTTGTAGTCCAAATGAGTCATTTCACCAAGCTTGCTTGCCCCCACCATGTTTTTGAGATGTAGAGGTTAGTAAGTTTCTTCTATGACTCTCATACCACAGATTTTAAAAAGCTAGTATCAACCATGTGTAATGGTGAGTTTTATGACAAAGAACCAAGTGAAGCCTTTGATTTTTTTGATTAATTGGCTGAAAAAACAAAGCAATGGGAGACCTCTCTTCCACTTCATGTTGAGTCTAGAAACACCATTTCTCATTCAAGTGGTAAGTTGCAATTAAAAGAGACTAATGACCTTAATGCTAGATTAGCCTCATTAACTAGGAAAGTAAAGTCTCTTAAGCATAAAAAAGTGCATGTCATGAGTGAACAACAAGAGGAGAGTTGTGCTATGTATGAGAGTAAAGGGCATAGGACAATTAAGTGTCCTACCATTCCAGCCTTTAAGAAAATGCTATATGGCAAAACTTTTGATTTAAGTAATGTTAGAAAGCCCCTTTTCAAACCAAGTAGGCAATCTCTACTCTAATACCTATAATCTTGGATGGAGGAACCACCTAAATTTTGGACGAAGAAATGAAGGCTCTTCAGTACCTTAAATATTTCAAACTCCATTCCAACCATTTCATGCTCGCACATATAACACATACCAACCACCTTATAAGAGATCTCTAGAGGACACTCTTCAGCAATTCATGCAAACATAAGGAGGAATCAACAACCAGGCTCATAAATTTCAGACTAGACCAATAGGACCTTAGATGATATTCAAAGTCAACTAACCAAGTTGACTCAATAACTATGCATTCAAGAGAAGGGAAAGATCCTAGCTCAACCAATGCCAAATCTTAAAGGTCTGGTACACATGAGTGAATCCTCACCTAATGAACCTTCAAACCATGAATAAGTTCAAGCCATCACCACCCTTAGATGTGGAAAGATTGTTGACAAAGCTCTATAGGTTTTGGGATTTTTAGAGGTATTGTGGAGGAGAAATCTAGGGAAAGTGAAGAGAGAATCAAAACACAAGCGATAAATGGGAGCTTGAGTGAAAAAATATGAGATAAATGAGAAAGAAATGAGTGAGAAAGGAGATGATTCAAGAAAAATTAGAGTCAAAGTGAGTGATTTAGAATTTATTCCTAAAG
>NW_011500274.1:138818-143643 GCF_000495115.2 Populus euphratica
AATCTATGAATTGTTCAAACAAGTGAAAGTCAACATTCCACTCCTTACGACAATTAAACAAGTCCCATTTTATATAAAGTTCCTTAAGGATTTATGCACAGTCAGAAATAGATTGAATGTGAAAGAAAGAGTCTTTCTAACTGAACATGTTAGTGCCATCATCTAGTTTAAGACCCCTCCCAAATACAAAGCTCTTGGTTGTTCTATCATTTCATGCATTATTGGAACTCATAAGATAGACTAAGCTTTATTGGATTTAGGAGCAAGTGTGAATTTAATACCCTACACTGTTTACAAATAGTTTGGTTTAGGAGAAATTACGCCTACTCGAATCACCCTTCAATTAGCTGATGGTCAATCAAGATTTCCAAAGGTATTGTTGAGAATATGTTGGTCCAAGTAGATAAATTCTACTTTCCTGTTGATTTTATAGTGTTACACGCAACACCTATTCAAAGTTCTAATGATTCCATCCTAGTTATTTTAGGTAGATTGGCTATAAAATTTGAGACCTGAATCCATTCATGTTTGGGATGAAATGCAATAATAGTTTTTTTAAAAAAATTTCCCTTCTCATAGAACAAACTCTTTCAAAAGACAAATCACCACTTTCACTCAAAAACTAGGATAAACATTGCATGTATTCTCATAGATATTCACCTCCTTATACTCTACTTTCTAAAATAAATTTTGAGGAAACATTGGATGTATTCATTGAAAAGCAAGAGACAATCAATACTCAACTTGCTCAAAGCATGATAGATTTTAAAGATACTCTTGCAAAATTAACATCTACTCTCAGTTTCCAAGAGAAAGGTAAGTTTCCATCTCAACTATAACAAAATCCTAATAAAAATGATGATGAGTCAATCTATGAGGGTAAGAAAGGGGTTCAATCTGAATATTGTAAAGAAAAGACTAATTCCATGCCAGCACTTTCATTTCCTTATGCCAAGAACAAACAAAGAAAAGTCAATCACAACTCTGAAATCTTTGAAACTTTCAAACAGGTAAGGATTAATATACCTTTGCTAGATACTATTAAACATGTTTCTTCTTATACTACATTTTTTAAAGATCTCTACACCGTGAAGACAAAATTGAATGTGAAAAAGAAAGCTTTTTTAGCCAAACAAATAAGTATCATTCTTCATAATATTAATGCTTTGAAATATAAAGACTCTGGTAGTCCTATAGTTTCTAACTTTATTAGAGAATATAAAATTAAAAGAGCCTTACTTGATCTTGGAATTAGTGTGAATTTACTTTCATATTCAATTTTTTTAAAATCTCAATCTAGGTGAGTTAAAACCAACTTCTATAACTCTTTTACTTGCCGATAGATCTATAAAAGTGCCTAGAGGAATAATTGAAGATGTGTTAGTACAAGTTGATAGATTCATTTATCATGTGGATTTTATTGTCTTGGATACATACCTTGTTGAAGCATGTAATTCATTTCTTGTTATTTTAAGACGTCCTGAAGATGTGTTAGTACAAGTCGATAAATTCATTTATCCTGTGGATTTTATTGTCTTGGACACACAACCTGTTGAAGTATGTAATTCATTTCCTGTTATTTTAGGACGTCCATTTCTTGCAACTTCTAATGCATTGATTAATTGTAGGAATGGACTGATGAGACTATCTTTTCAAAACATGACATTGGAGATGAATATTTTTAACATTTACAAGCAACCTTGAGATAATAATGATTTACAGGAAGTGGACTTTACTAAAAAATTAGTTCATGATCACTTTCAAACCACTTCCAGTAAAACTGAAATTGATGAATTGCAAATGGTTTATTTTCAGAAAGAATGAAAGGCAAGCAATTGGAGACCATAAATTGAGAAATTGCCACCATGATCAATTAAGTCCATACCTTCAAGTGTTCAACCACCAAAACCTGATTTGAAGTCGTTGCCATCCAATCTCAAATACTCATTTTTGGGAGAAAATGAAACTTTTCCGGTAATAATCTCTTCCAAACTTAATGCACATCAAGAAGGTAAGTTATTACAAACTCTGAAAATGCACAAAAAAACATTAGGATGGACCATAGCTAATATAAAAGGAATTAGTCCTTTGATTTGTACACACAGAATTTATTTAGAGGAAAATGCTAAACCCTCTAGAGAAATGCAACGAAGGCTAAATCCTAATATGAAAGAAGTAGTGAAAAATGAAGTCATTAAGCTTCTAGATAATGAAATCATTTATCCTATTTCTGACAGCAAATGGGTAAGTCCTACCCAAGTTGTACCTAAGAAGTCTGGAGTCACTGTGATAACAAATGAGAACAATGAGTTAATTCCCACTAGAACTGTTACTGGTTGGCGCATGTGCATTGACTATAGGAAACTGGTTCGCACATGTGCATTGACTATAAGGAACTTAATTTAATGACTAGAAAAGATCATTTTTCTTTATCTTTCATGGACCAAATCCTAGAAAGAGTTGTAGGTCATGAATTTTATTTTTTCCTAGATAGTTATTCAAGTTATAATCAAATTGAAATTGCATTGGAATATCAAGAAAAGACTACTTTTAAATGTCCATTTCGTACTTTTGCACATTGAAGGATGCCTTTTGCATTATGTAATACATCAGCCATATTTTAAAGATGCATGCTTAGTATATTTAGTGATATGGTTGAATATTTTCTTCGTATTTTTATGGATGATTTTTCTATTTTTGGTAATTCATTTGATGATTGTTTCACTAAATTAGAAAAAGGTTTTGAGCAAGTGTGAAGAGAAGAATCTTGAACTGAATTGGGAAAAAGTCACTTTACGACATTGTACTTGGTCACATTATTTCATCAAAAGGAATTGAGGTTGATAAATCTAAAATCGAGTTAATTGCTAACTTGCCAATACCAGAATCTATTAAAGATAGATCATTCTTAGGACATGTTAGTTTTTATAGAAGGTTCCACAAATATTTTAGTGTAATATCTAAGCCCTTAAGTAACCTTTTAATAACGTGCAATATTTTTTAATGGACTGAATGTTGTGATGAAGCGTTTGTTAAACTTAAAAACTTGCTTATTTCTGCTCCTGTCATTCAACCTCCTAATTGATCATTACCTTTTGAAATAATGTGTGATGTTAGTGATTATGTCATGGGTGCTGTTTTGGGATAAAGAAAATATAACAAACCCTATGTGATTTACTATGCAATTATAACTTTAAATAGTGCTCAAATGAATTATACCACCATTGAAAAATAACTACCTGCAGTAGTATTTGCATGTGAAAAATTCAGGTCTTATCTTATTGGCCCACATATTATTGTTTTCAATGATCATGCAATATTAAAATATCTTCTTTCTAAGAAAGATTCTAAAGCTAGATTGGTGTAGTGGATTTTGTTACTTTAAGAATTTGAGATGACAATCAAAGACAAGAAAGGCACTGAAAATGTTATCGCAGATCATTTATCAAGATTGACAACATATTTGAAACCTGACGTCACACCAATCGATGACTACTTTCCTGATGAATCTTTACTTTCTATCTCTACATGGCCTTCGTTTGCTAATATTGTTAATTTTCTTGTTTCAGGACAATTGTCAGCTCATTAAAGTAGCCAAGATAGAAGAAAGTTCTTGAACAAAGTGAAAAACTTTTATTGGAATGACCTTTAGTTATTCAAATATTATCCTAATCAAATATTTTAAAGATGCATTCCTGATAATAAGGTAAGTAGTGTCAATAAATTTTATTATGTTGAGGCATGTGGGGGCATTTTTCATCAAAAAAGACAACTGTAAAAATCTTATAAAGTGGATTTTACTGGCCCACCATGTTCAATAACTCATATGTATTCTGTAAGACTTGTGAAAATTATCAAAAGTTGGGATCTATTTCAAAACGTCACATGATGCCTTTAAACCCTATTATTGTCATTGAGATCTTTGACTGTTGGGGTATAGATTTCATGGGCCCATTCCCTCCATCATTTGGTTTCTTATACATATTAGTCGCAGTAGATTATGTTTCAAAATGGATAGACGCAATTTCAAGTCGAAACAATGATCACAAAATAGTGATAAAGTTTTTGAAAGAAAATATCTTGAGTCGATTTGGAATCGCTTAAGTCATTATGAATGATGATGGAACACATTTCTATAAAGAAATATGAAATCACACATAAAGTTGCCACCTTTTATGACCCTCAGACAAGTAAACAAGTAGAGCTTGCTAATAGGAAGATCAAACAGATCTTGGAAAAAACAGTGAACCATAATCAGAAAGATTAGTCTTTAAGACTTAATGATGCATTTTGGGCATATCGAACTGCTTATAAAACATCATTAGGTATGTCACCTTATAGACTAGTCTATGGAAAACCTTGTCACTTGCCTGTGGAACTTGAACATAAAGCTTATTGGGCTATTAAAGCTTTCAATTCAAATCTGGATGATGCTAGTCAACTGCGAAAATTACAAATAAATGAGCTTGAGGAAATAAGAAATGATGCATATGAAAATTCAAGAATTCATAAAGCAAGAATAAAAGAATTTCATGACAAGAAAATACATAGAAAAACCTTCAATGTTGGTCAAAAAGTCTTGCTTTATAATTCTCGACTGCATTTATTTCCTGGAAAATTAAGATCAAGATGGAGTGGTCCTTTTATTGTGAAACATGTGTATCCATATGGGGCCTATGACATCGAGAATCCAAAGAATGGCAATGTTTTCAAGGTAAATGGACATCGTCTGAAAGTTTACTTTGACAATTTTTCAGTTTGGTTTTAAAAAGGCCATTTTCATGTCCAAATTGTAGCAACAACAAAGAAGTCTGAATCTATCCTA
>NW_011500274.1:143884-144271 GCF_000495115.2 Populus euphratica
CACTTGGTACAACAAATGCTTGACACTTTTATAGCCCATACTATATGATATAACCGACACCTGAGCTATAAAAGGAACTTGATTTGTTGTTAACATAAGTTATAATCATGAATGTCTGACGAGATTTACAAGTATTAGCATTAATTGAATAAGATAACTAATGTAATCATATTAATAATTTATAATTTGATTGGAACTTTCTTTGTGTGTGATTTTCAATTGAATAATAAGAGTTTATGACATATCATTTGTGGATCCTCTAACCTTAACATTAGTTGTTATCATTGTTTAATCCTTATATCGATCTTTTATCTCAAAGTTCTCGTCAACTTCTTCTTCTTCTTCTATTATTATTATTGTTGTTGTTGTTGTTATTGTTGTTATTGT
>NW_011500274.1:144522-144923 GCF_000495115.2 Populus euphratica
TTTCCTTTTTCATTAAAAGATAAAGCTAAAACATGGCTATAAAATTTGAGACCTAGATCCATTCGTACTTGGAATGAAATGCAACAATAATTTTTAAAGAAGTTTGTTCATTCTCGTAGAACAAACTCTTTCAAAAGACAAATTATCACTTTCACTTAAAAACCAGAAGAAACATTTTACCAATGTTGGGATAGGTATCGAGACTTACTTAATACTTGCCCTCATCATGGTTTTGAGATATGGAGATTGATTTCACATTTTTATGAAGATTTAACACCTAAAGATTGACAAATGGTTGAATTGATGTGCAATGGAACCTTTGAAGATAAAGACCTAATGTAGCAATGGAGTACCTAGACTTGCTAGTTGAAAATGCTCAAAATTGGGACACTGCGGGTACT
>NW_011500274.1:145033-145232 GCF_000495115.2 Populus euphratica
GACACTAGAATTGAAAAAGAGTGGTCAATTAAAATCTATTCAAAACATTGCATGTCAAATCTGTGAACCAACGAACATTCAACCAATGATTATTCGACTTTGCCTTCTTTTAAGGAATGTCTCCATGAACAAACTCATGCTTTAAATAGTTTTTAAAGGCTCAATCATAACCCATACTCGCAAACATACAACCCTGGTT
>NW_011500274.1:145341-146854 GCF_000495115.2 Populus euphratica
AAAATTCTCATGGATATGCATCTCCTTATTCTCCACCTTGTAGAAGAAATATTGAGAAAACATTGCATGCAATTATTGAAAAGCAAGAGGTAATCAACTGTCAACTTACTCAAAGCATGAAAGATTTTAAAGACACTCTTGAAAAATTCACATCTCTTCTCAGTTTTCAAGAGAAAGATAATTTCCCATTTAAACCACAGAAAAATCTTAAAGGGCAATACAATGCAAATGCAAGTAATTCTGGAAGTCAACACATAGATCAAGTCAAATCAGTCATCACTCTTCGCAGTGGTAAGGTTATTGAAAAACCCACTCTTGAACCTTATGAGAAAGATGATGAGTCAATCTCTAAGGGTAAGTAAGGGGTTAAATCTTCCATATTGCAAGGAAAAAACTGATTGCTCACCAGTATTTCTATTTCCTCATGCAATGACTAAACAAAGAGAAGTTAATCACGATTATTAAATCTTTGAGACTTTCAAACAGGAAGAAATCAAGGATGAAAAAAAGGCATCAGCAATGTTATCGCGGATCATTAGTCAAAATTAGCAATAGGTTTAACATTCGATATCACACCAATCGATGATTATTTTTTTCTTGAATCTTTACTTTCTCTTAGCCTTGGTTTGCTAAAAAGATCAATTTTCTTGCCTCAGGATTTTTGTCAGCTCATTCGGATAACCAAGAATTTTATTTTTTTTGAGTGACGTGCAAACCTTTTATTGGGATGACCCTTACTTATTCAAATATTGTCCTAATCAAATATTTCAAAGTTGCATTCCTGACAATGAGGTAAGTAGTGTCATTAAATTTTATCACTCTTAGGCATGTGGAAGCCATTTCTCATCAACGAAAACAATTGCAAAAATCTTACAAAGTGAATTTTATTGGTCCACCATGTTCAAGTATTCACATGCATTCTACAAAACCTGTGAAAATTGTCAAAAGGTGGGATTTATTTCAAAACACAGAGAGTCTTTAGATAATCTTCTATTGACTCTTAAGTCTCATCATAGTCGAGATAAGCATCGTGTAATTCATGACTTATAGCATCGTGCAATTCATAACTTAGGAACCCATTTTCATAAAGAACATGCTTGGCATAGTCTTGGGAATCTAACTAAAAAAGGACTCTATTTGTTAGTTTTTAAGAAAATTAGAATGGAAGCCTATCCTAGACCCATAAAGGGCGTTTAAGCCGTTCTTGGACGTAAAACCAAGGGAAGATGTGAGCCACAATCACAACTGCGATTTGAGTCTTAGTTTGTAAAAACTTGTGTCTTTTGGTTTTATTAATAATATAATATTTGTGTTTTGATATTTCTTATATTTGTTTAAGTGTGTTTCAGGTTTGTCAGTGTTCGTTGTTTCAAGTGATGTCTTATATACTCTATCTTTTTATCTTCGAACATTGAAGACAATGTTTTGTTTTGGTTGGGGGGAGAGGGTAGTAATTGATAAAAAAATTAACTAACTGTGTTTTTTATTTCATAAAGCATGTGCAAAATTGTTG
>NW_011500274.1:147291-147834 GCF_000495115.2 Populus euphratica
AACCCTTTTTTCCTTCCTTTCATTTCTACTCAACCCATACATTTAACAGATATAGAAGAGTGTAGAAATGACAGGTTCCTCAGTCATCACATAAGAAACATTTATGTTTTCAGTGGATCCAGTCCTATGAAAGAAAAAGAGTTTTTAGAATCAGCAAACCATCTTGTTCAGGTACTAGTTGAGAAAAAGATTCATTTAGTGTATGAGGGAGGTAGTCTTGGATTAATGGGAGGTGTGTCAATAATTATATTTTTAGAAGGTAGTCACGTTTTGGGGGTCATCCCTAAAGCTTTAGCACAAGAGGACATCATTGGAAAAATAATTGGAGAGGAACTATAGGCTTCTATAATGTCTGCTAGAATGAATGCAATATTTAAACATGTTGATGCCTTCATTACCTTACCAGGTGGTCTGGTCACATTAGAAGAGATCTTTCATATCTTCTTTTGGGCCTAATTGCACATTTACCATAAACCTATAGGTCTGTTAAATGTTAATGGTTATTATGATAAGTTGTTGTCTTTTCTTGATCATGCTGTGGAA
>NW_011500274.1:147876-151120 GCF_000495115.2 Populus euphratica
AAACCTATAGGTCTGTTAAATGTTAATGGTTATTATGATAAGTTGTTGTTGTTTCTTGTTCATGCTATAGAATAGAAATTTCTAACATCTTTTGCATGATAAATCGTAATCTTTGCTGCGACTGCTGAATAATTGATTGACCAACTATAATATTTCATTCCTGTAATTGATCCCTCCATGAGTCGTATAAATTGGTCATCTACGGAAAGTCGTAAAAAACTTTGATTAGATTTGAGTCTTTATTTGTTAATCTTCGTGTCTTTTGCGTTTATTATTGTATTTTATTATTTTTTATATTTGTTTAAGTATGTTTCAGGTTTGTCAGTGTTTGTTATTTCAGTTGATGTCTTCTGTACTCTATCTTTCTACTTTAAGACATTGAGGATAATATCTCGTTTTGGCTAGAGGTAGAGGGTAGTAGTTGACAAAAAAAAAGAATAACTAATTGTGTTTTCTATTTTATAAATATTGTTAATTATTCCTTTGTCCCGATCATCCCTTCGGATGCCATTAACCAAGGCTAATCAGGCATTTGTCTCGGTCATCCTTTTGAATGCCATTAGCCGAGGCTAATCATTTCTTTGTCCTGGTCATCCCTTCGAATGCCATTAGCCAAAGCTAATCAACCATTTGACAACATTTAAATGTTTGACAATCTGATATCTGTTCTAATCCATTATGGTAACATTCATGTTAAAGTATCTCATTATTTAACGTATGAAAAGGGAAGGTGCAAGTTACCTACCTACTCTTACCTACCTACTCCACCTGTTGGGTTGTTCTTGTCTTAACAATGGTCCAATCCCGACCGCACCACCTAAGACATCAATGGTCACAAATCAATATATTTGTATTTTTGAATCACATTCGTCAGCACACTTATTTCAAGAGTTCATATATTCACATTCAAGTGTTCCATATTTTACAACATCATACCATGAAATTGTTACTAGCATTTAAGTCATTTCTGCATTCGTCAGCACACTTATTTCAAGAGTTCATATATTCACATTCAAGTGTTCCATATTTTACAACATCATACCATGAAATTGCTACTAGCATTTAAGTCATTTCTGTCTAGGAGGCTTATTGTAGAAATCGACAGCGAGAATTGGTTCACTGCAGGCTACCCAATTCGGCAGCGAGAACTGTTTTGCTGCTGGCGTCATAATTTCAGCAGCAAATGCTAACTCGTAGCAGACAACTCAGCTTCGACAGCGAATCATAATTTCACTGCAGCCAACTCAACTTCGACAGTAATTTGCTGCAGACAACTCCACTGTGGCAGCGAATCGCAAATTGGCTGCACAACACACGTAGCTGACACAGTTTTGGTAGCGAATCACGATTTCACTGCACAATACACAATTCGGTAGTGAATACTAATTCGCTGTAGAAGACTTAGTTTCAGTAGTGAATCACAAATTCGCTGTAAATAACTCAATTTCAGTAGTAAATGCTAATTACTGCAACCGACACAGTTTCGATAACGAATCACAGTTTCATTGTACAACACAAAATTCGGCAGCAAATGCTAATTCGCTGCAGCTGACACAATTTTGGCAGCGAATCACAATTTCGCTGCATAATACACAATTTGGCAGCGAATGCTAATTCACCGTAGAAGACTTAGTTTTGGCAGTGAATCACAAATTCGCTGCGAATAACTCAATTTCAGTAGGGAATGCTAATTACTGCAGCGGACATAGTTTCGGTAGCGAATCACAATTTCGCTGCACAACACACAATTCGGCAGTGAATGCTAATTCGCTGCAGTTGACATAATTTTGGCAGCGAATCACAATTTCGCTACACAATACACAATTCAGAAGTGAATGCTAATTCGCTACAAAAGACTCAGTTTTAGCAGTGAATCACAAATTCGCTGCGAACAACTCAGTTTCGGCAGCGAATGCTAATTCGCTGCAGTCGGTATAGTTTCGGCAACAAATCACAATGTCGCTGCACAACACACAATTCGGCAGCGAATGCTAATTCGCTGCAGAAGACTCAGTTTTGGTAGCAAATTACAGTTTCACTGCACAACACTCGCAGCCAACACAATTTCAGCAGCAAATCACAGTTTCGCTGCACAACACACATTTTGGCATGAACACAAACCACACATGCTGTAACAACCCCAACATATACATTGTCACTAAGTTCCAGCACATGCTGTAACAACCCTAACATATACATTGTCACTAAGTTCCAGCAGAACACACACATTGAAACCATCAATTTCAGCACATAGTCCTTCAACAAAATCATAGCTGAACACACCATTGAAAACCATCAATTACTACATATAATCTTTTAATAAATTCTAGCAGAACACACACATTGAAACCATCAATTTCAGCATATAATCCTTTAACAAATCCTAGCAGAACACACACACGCATGCTGGCCAACCCCATAGTTAAAGCCAGCCCTCTACCATGATTTGTTATTTTCATTTTATTCATTTTTCTTTTTTAGATATTCTAAAATTGGCCTCATTTCATTTCTATTTCCTTGTCCTCCTAGTTAATTTCAGTTTCCTTCACAGCTAGCTTAGGTCTTAGGTCAATTTTCTTAGGGTTTTTTTCTTCACTTCTGTTTCTGGTCTTAAGGAGAAGAGGAAGGGAGTTTCATGACCCATACCTTTCAAATCTAACTGAGTTTGAGGAAGGTTTGACACTATTTTTTCTCTTCTCCTGCTAGTTCTCCTTCTTCTTCCTCCTCTCATGTTTTCAGCCCTCTATTTCCTTTCCTCTAGGTAGCTATCCAATCTTCTCTCAAGGTCTCATCTTTCCCTCACACGTTCACAGAACACTCTTTACTGGTTTGGTTTAGGTTTCTGTTGGGAAAAAGGAAGGGAAGATTGACATGCAGCTGCTGGAGACAACTTTGGGAAGAAGATGGATCATCCTCTATCTCCTTGTATTTATACTCCCCATTAAATGAGGTGGGTTGTTTAGGGGTTAGTTTAGATGTGTTCTTATCCTTATTTTGGTTTATCTAAAACCACTTTTACCCCTCTCTCCAGCTCCTTAAGATAATTTAAAAATAACCGCGCACTGTTTAGTTTTTGGCCCACATCTAGAGTTCTAGAAGTTCAAATGACCTCTATTGTTTTTCCTAGGAAGCTAAGATAATTTCTTACAACTTTTATGTTTTAAGTGGTTCCAATTCTAACGTTATCTATGACGTTTTGGGTAGACAAGAGAAGATAATGATTGTCACCAAGTCAAGAGTTGAC
>NW_011500274.1:151214-151353 GCF_000495115.2 Populus euphratica
CTTGATTTCCAAATCACGATCGTGCTCTTGCTTTCTCGATTTTTATTTTTGTAATTCTTAAGTTTTATTTTCATTAATATCTTGTTTATGCCTTTCAATTCCTTTCCTTTACTTAGTTAACTTTTATCTTATTTATGTT
>NW_011500274.1:156577-157602 GCF_000495115.2 Populus euphratica
TTGCTTGTTAAATGGTTAATCTAGATTTGTGTTGTATAACAATTGATACAAAAAATGCTTGACACTTTTATAGCCAACCGTATGGTATATAAACCTACATTGTGCTATGAAAGAAACTTGATTTGTTGTTAATATAAGTTAACATCATAAATTCCTGACAATATTTAAAATTTTGGTGTTAATTAAATAAGATAAGTAACATGATCATGTCAATAATTTATAATGAGCTATTATTAATGACAAATCATCCGATTGGAACCTCTTTGTATGTGGTTTCTAATTAAGTAATAAAAAGAATTTATACTATACTTGTTTGAAATACTATTAGTGGATCCTCTAACCTTGATATTTATTTTTATCATTGTTTAATCCTTGACACGAAAAAAATTTGACACAACCAAAAGATTGATGTCTTTTTCTAAGTGCAGGAGTGTCAAAATAATAAATAACCTAGCAAGACCAAGGTTGAACCATATAGAGGTTAACTATACAAATTATAAATAACAACAATAACAACAACAATAATAACAACAATAATAATACTAATAAGTTAAAGAAGACTTTGAGATGTAAGATTAAGTTTTATTTATAGTAATCTCTTATTTATGCCTTTCATTTCATTTCCTTTACTTAGTTAACTTATATCTTATTTATGTTTTTATCTTGTTTATTTATGTTTTTCTCTTTCACTATGTTTAGTTAATTTTTTTATGTCAAGGTGAGAAGGTTACACTAGTGATGTAAGAATAAGTATAGTATAAACTCAACATGGACTTTAATATTTGATACTAGCATGTTTTATATTTGTTATCTTGTTCACTTTTAAAACTTTGCTTGTTAAATGGTTAATCTAGATTTATATTGTATAACCCTTGATACAACAAATACTTGGCACAATAAATATTTGACACTTTCATCGCCCAAATTGTATGGTATAATCGACACTTATACTATGAAAGAAATTTGATTTATTGTTAACATAAGTTATAATCATGAATGCTTGACAACATTTACAAGTATTAGCA